>NC_071277.1:1322500-1555000 GCF_023375685.1 Ictalurus furcatus | reverse complement strand
GATGACAAAAAATGTTATATTTCTACATGGATGCACCATGGTTGCAAACAACTGCTCTAGATTAGCATCCTAGGGCCCACGTTAACTGCTTTAGTGTAGCAATTGCTAAAGTTTCCCTAGGCTTTGCTGATTTAAATGACATGGTGGAATATGGCTGGCATCATAGATTCTGGAAGGGAGCAGGTGGTTCTGACTAAGACTCTGCTATATCTGTCCGGAAAACTGAGAACAGCCAGAGATGAAGGGCTTAAGGAGATGAAGCCTGCAGAAACCAGCTTGGCACAGAGATTCATCATCCCCCAGACGGCCATTCCATTTACAAGATGGTGCTAAACCTCGTAGTCATTGCTCAAGGTGGAGGCCCAGTTACATTAATGTGCCATTAGTGGACTTCCGCTTGGTAGTGGACATATATTGGGATCAGGTGGCTGCTGTGAGGCACAGGTCCCAGGGAACCAAGCTGCTGCAGAGTGTATAGTCTGAGAGGTTATCCTAGGGGGCCTCATTTATCAATCTTTCATTAATGTTGTGTGTACATGTTTTCATAGGCCAACCCAAACTAAAAATCCCCGCCAGTGCCGGAAGAGTTTCGGTAACACAGGTTTTCTTCCTCACGTATACGTTGATAAATACCAGTCAGATGTAGTTTACCAAGCATGTTCACGGGACAGCCGATTTACATTTAGTGACGGTCACAAAACTCCATAAAAGAGAGAGCTGAAAACAACAAAATGACAACTATATGGCAAAATCTTCCACTGACGCAGCTCAGCCACGGCAGTGTTTTGGCTACC
This sequence comes from Ictalurus furcatus, assembly GCF_023375685.1. Taxonomy (NCBI): domain Eukaryota; kingdom Metazoa; phylum Chordata; class Actinopteri; order Siluriformes; family Ictaluridae; genus Ictalurus; species Ictalurus furcatus. The sequence continues at coordinate 1,554,206 of NC_071277.1, read as the reverse complement.
ATACACACAGGCTAACCCTTACTCCTATTAGAGGGTGCCATTTCTTTTGTTCTAATTGAATAGCTTGTCTTATTTGTTTTATGTTATTGATTTGTTTAGGTATCTTAAAACATATAGATTTGAATGTTTCTGTCAAGACATTAATATGAAATAACTGAATATCACAAAAGTTTCGTTAAAATTGTGCGTGTAATTGAAATAAATAACCAAGTTAAACCTGCCAAGGCAATCTGTGTTTAAACTCAGGCCAGTGAAACGATTTGATGCCCATCAGTCAAGCTTCACATTAGTGAGTCTCCCTGTACATAGATTACAAACTACATATCTCATACAATACAAACGTTTTTGGAACTAACAGGGTTTTAAGAATACCACTTTTCTTGTGTACTGTAAATGCTCATCTGAACAATTTAAGAACAAATTAGTTTGTGCCCAGCTTGATAAACGAGGCCCACTATGGGTTGGTACAGTATTACATTTTTTGCTAACTTGGTGGTCTAAAATGTTGTTTATATAGTTAAATAGAAACAAATTGAGCAGTAACCTTTACTTCTCAATTTCAAGTTTCGTAACTGTCTGCCAAAGATGTATCAGAGACCCTTTCATTATGAGAGAAATGATGCAAACAATATAAATTGATGGCTGCTCTGCACAGTTCCAAGAATAGATGACTCACTGATAATCACAATGTCCTTATGAGAACTAACCAGAAGTCCAGATCATACAAGGCCAGAGTTACTGGAACAGCTAGTCATCCAGCATACACTCACACACACACTCACACACACACACAGACATACTCACACACACACGTCTGATTGTCCATGTATGGACCTCCCAATGACATAATTATTAATGCACCTAATTAATTCAATGCCTAGCCAAGATATGAAAACATGTACACACATACAAACACACACTCAGCAAGCATACACATATACATTTTATAAACACACACACACACACACACACAGAGAGAGAGAGAGAATTGATGGTGAATGGACAAAAACAGCAGCAGCTGGCTAGTGACACCCAATCCCTGTGCAGCAGTCACTCTTTGTGCTTTTTTTTTTTTTCATTAGAAAACATTATACATGCATTTTGTTTCTTGTTGTTTCCAAATTCAGCTCTTGGCCAACCCAATACTTTCACAATTCTCTCAGACAAAAACCGTGACATGATCTTCAATAGTCAGAATGAGTCAAGTCCTTTGTGTTTATCAATACTGGTTCAACTGAGTGCTGCTGGCTGACTGATCCCCGGCTGTTGTGTCTGATACTGCATTGATGTGTCTCAGGTGAGCACATCTGTCTGCATAGCAACAAACGGAACCCAGAGAAACAAATTAAAAAGAGAAGAAAAAAAAAAACGCTTCCAATGCAATGGTGACTGCACAACTCCAGCACATTTATGGCACATAGGGCAGAAAGTGGTACAGCCTGGCTGCGCTCCTGAGACCTCAGGAATGGAGTTACTTGCGGGTGCAGCATTTTTGGCATGTAGGAATGTGCAGCGGTGGCTGTAGGAGGAGAGGCGGGGGTGATTTTTTGGCCAAGGAATGGGATTGGCCCTGGGACAGATCTCAAACAGTGTGGGAACAGAGTGGGATAGATGTGTAGAAGCTGACAGGCATGATGCACCGTGTCAAACGCATTCCTCCCCCGCTACACATCACAGAACCTATAAAGGCACCGTGGCAGTCGTAGTTTCTGTGCTAATGGCATTAGTCAGTGCTCCGGGATGCGATCAGGAAAAGATACAAGACGTACATTACTAAATGTAGAAATACAAGAAAAGCTATCAGAAATTCCCGACAGCCTAATTTATCATTAAAGCAAATGATACCATACAAGTGTGAAGCATCAAGGTCAACAACTGACACCAAAATAAATATAATTATATAATTAAGCTGGATACACTGATCCTTCCTTTCAGGTCAGGCCCCCTACACTCAACCCAACTCATCATCTAAACGCGGTAGACTCACTTAGTGAATGCCAAATGAACTACAGGCAAAGGATGCAAGGCCAAAAAAAAGAGCAGGCATTTCTAAACAAGCAAAGCCATTGCACCATGGTTGCAAAGAGTTGCTGTTGGATTAGCAAACGACCAAATATCCCAGCCCCCTAAGGCATGTTGTGCAAAGTAGTGAAAGAACTACATGTTAAAAACTAGCATTTAACCTTCCATGTAGCTCCAGATGTAGTCATTATGTGTAGAAACGGTTTGAGCTGCAGTAACAGGCTGTGTGTGTGGCCACGCTGGGATTGGGTATGAATCCGCTCATTGTGCTGACAGAACCTCAATCTGCTTTTCTGCTTCAAAGCTGGACTTTAAATTGTGAAGGTTATTTCATTAAACCTCGAGTCTGGGTCTGTTCCCGTACTCCCATATACGTTGCCATATAAATGACGTTGGCTGCTTTCTTTTCCGATCCTTAATAACCGACATTTTGTCTAACATCCAATTTGTTTCATGGGTTAAACCAATGAAGTAAGGTATATAGCATCATAAATTCATTAGCTAGCCCACCAGGCAGGTGATGTGCTTCCCATTCATGTTTTGATCTGGAAAACTAAATTGTCTAGTCTACAAAGTGGTAGCTAATGTAAAACGAAATCACACGGTGAGATAGTTACCTAGTTAAGTACGGGAATCTAATAAATACATGATCATGTAGCACATTGTTTGTGTCCTTGACAAACAGAGAGCAAGTTGTTGACCAATGTTCTGGCTATGAGCTATAATACACTATATAATTCTAGCCACATTGGTATTTATTATCTAATATGATTAAGGTGATGTGTTAGTGTGAGAGTTACTTGATACTTGAACTTTATGGTGCTCAGTTTCATCAGCGTTTCTACATACCTGCATGTTCCTGATTCTGAAAGATCGTTTGTCATCTGTGCAGGCTAATGATTCTTGATCGCAATATTTTTAGTTCTTACATAATGCAGTTGAAAAATGAAGCAATTTATTTAGAAAGTTTTTTTCTTTATTAGAATGACCTTTGAAAAATGTACATGTGCAAAAATAGTAACAAACATCTATAACAACTAGTGCAAACAATGGTTATTTTAAGGAGATATATATATATATATATATAAACGTAATCTCGACAGATTAAATGAGGACCATCACTTTCACGACAGTGCCGATACAACCGCAACTTAGAAGTTAAATTGGGACTTCTCAACTCCAAGTTCCTTCCCTGTTTACAGAGTGACAGTGATCAGATCAACACAGCTGCGGACGGCATCGGAAATAAACAAAGTAGCACTTTTTATCATTTAATAAGTTTCACACAAGAGTATCACAGTTAGCTGGCTAACTTAATAAAACGTGAACACGGAGGCGTCCATTTTTTCCACTTCATCAGTTGAACGCGCCGAGGTCGAAAATGACAATTCTGACTGGAAAATTCCCACTTAGGAGTCGAATGCAGCATTATATATTACATGCACTTGTTCATCTGACTTTTCTAACATGTAGCAATTTCTTATCTCTGAAATAATAATTTCCAGCTTTCCTTTCTACAAGTCTTTTTTTTTTTTTATTATTTTTAATCTAAGTGTTTGGGAGTACAGGCTGTAGGAGGCGTTTATCAAGCTTGTGTTTTCCCTTTGTATTGGCTTAAAATTTGAAATAGCATTTATAGATATTTTTTTATTATTAAAATTTTAATTATGCATGTAAACATGTACGAATACATCTCGAGTGGAGCGTTTAGAAAATTGTGTTAAAACGCAATTTTTCAAATAAACCGAAATCGTTCAAATTACATGAATATTCCAATAATTCAGATTAACCGAACGAATTGTGAAAATCGGCCATCGCTAGTGTGTAGCGCAGCAGGCAGTGGGATTTTGAAGTAGCACATGCTATTGTTATAGCATCAAGGTGTGTCACACCACCATGAAATCTACATACCAAAGAAAAATTGAAAATTGAAATATGCATGTCTTGGGCATTTGGCCTGGTAATTTCCCCACCTCTTTATAGAGCTGGACAGTTAAAGATAGATCAAAACAGGCCCTTCAAAGGCATGTGTTCAACACTTGAACTCATTAGCAGCTTGCCACTTGCAGCGTGACTCAGAAAATAAAACATGATTGTGCTAGGTAATAATAATAATAATAATAATAATAATAATAACAATAATAATAACAATAATAATAACAATAATAATTCCTTAGATTTAAGGAATTTGTGGACGGCTGTGGCTCAGGTGTTAGAGCAGGTGGTCCACTAATCGTAGTTTTTGGTGGTTAAATTCCCGGCCCACATGACGAAGTGTCCTTGGGCAAGACACTGAACCCCAAGTTGCTCCCGATGGCAAGCTAGTGTCTTGCATGGTAGCTCTGGTACCACTGGAGTGTGTGTGAATGGGTGAATGAGAAACAGTGTAAAGTGCTTTGTAGAACTTCTAAGGTTAAATAAGCACTAATTTTATATTTATATATATATGCAGTCCATGTGCAAGTGCAGATTTATTCCTTAGTTAGGATGCTGCTGGTGGGCCTAACTGATGTGTAGACTATGTACATAAAGGAGTGCTTGATATTTAGCAGACAATTCATCATACTCTATAGAGAATATTCTTTAAAGAATGTACATAATGTTTTTTTAATACGCGGGCCAGGCATCGAAGTGCTCCTTTGTGTCTGTTTCTAAGAGCTGAGTGTATAAATACAGCAAGGCACTCCGTTGCCTTATTTTTTGATGCTGGTCTACTGCTGAATGCTCTTTAATCTCCATAAATGCTGCAAATAAGATACGAGTTCCCTTGAGTGGCTGTGTGTGTGTGTTCATTTTACGCACTGCTGAGACCTCTCACTAAGATTGGCATTTATTTCGCTTGCAGGTAATTGCAAAGCTCTTGTGAGTTTTTTTTTTTTTTTTTTACTTAGAAAGGTGTTTAGAGCCGAAGTACTGCAACTAACAGACAAAATTACGACCTCATCGCTTCTTGGGGAGGAAAAAATCTATACATTTAAAAGGGCTTTAATATGATAAGTAGAGTAAGTAGAGTGAGAGGCTTTTTTTTTATTATTTCCCCAATTTATTCCCCTTTGAACAAGCAATAACAGCCTCCTGAGCTTTTCACTCAGCCCTGTCTTTGCCTCTAGTGACATTTGTCCCAGTTTAAGTCAGCTTGAACAGGGACAAAAGAAACGAGCGGCTTGACGTTTTGGCTAGAGACGTTAAGTGAGAACAGATAGAAAATAAAATATATATATATATATGTGTCGAAATGTAATAGAAATATAGAGAAATATAGAGGCCATAACACAAGATGCAAACCACTCATGAGCAGTAAAAATCAGAAGGCCAGATTGGAATTCGCAAAGAAATACAGAGATGACCCTAGATTAACCTCTACCAATGTTATGGGAAGGCCAAAGTGCGGAGAAAGAAAGGTTCTGCTCATGATCCAAAACATATGGAGCTTATCAGTCATATATAGTGGAGGTAGTGTCATGGGTTGGGCTTGCATGGCTGCTTTTGGAACATACTCACTAAAATTTATTGATGTAACTCGTGATGGTAGCAGCAGAATTCATTCAGAAGTCTACAGAAACATTCTGTCTGCCAGTTTAAAGAGAAATACATCCCATCGAATTGGGAGGAACTTCATCATGCAGCAAAAAAAAATGATCCCAAAAGCACTGCCAACACAACAAAGGACTTCATCAGGGGGGAAAAGTGGGAGGTTTTAGACTGGCCAAGTCAATCACCAGACCTTAGCCCAATTGAGCATGCATTTCACCTCCTGAAGAGGACACTGAAGGGGTAACCCCCTCCAAAATTGAAAGAAGCTTCGCTCAGCTAAAAATTGGGTGGTCTGCCACCAAATGTGCCATTGTTCTAAAGTTGTTTAACATGTCTAGATGTACAAAGATCATGAAATAAAAGCTGAAATTCTGATCTCATGTCCATCTTTTGATCTCAAACCCAAATGTCTTCAGTATATAGCAAAAACAAAAGAATTGGCCTTGTTGTTCCAGTACTTTTGGAGGGGAGTGTGTGTGTGTATACCAACACGTCAGTAACACAACATAACCCTGCACTTAATGTTGTAGTTTGTTTGGTTAAATGTCACATTAAGCAGTTGATTCAACAGTGTGCGATAATTTTCAGGTTCAAGTTTTAATATAGATAATATTACAATCTCAAATAATAATACTTTGAAATTACGTCAAATATTATTCGAAACTTTACTAGATAATTTGGTCTCTTGGAGGCTTTAGTGTTTTAAACTCCACTGCTTCTACACTGCGGCATGCTTCACACAGACACTGTCCACTCAGCAAAAACACGACATGCAAAAGAGGAAACCTAAAACCACTGACCTCAGCCATCACTCAAAAGTTTATATTCACTCATTTAACAAAGAGCATAAGAGAACGTTTTCATTCATGCAGCAAAATATAACTGCAGAACTGAATGAATCCCAAATGTATGTTTGTGCAAGACGGAATGGTTTCCACAGCAGCATCTGAACCCAACATCTGGATGATGCCGGCGAAGATTTGCTTGGTTCACTGCCCTGTTTCTCTCTGGCTTTAATGTCAGTATATATCTCTGTTTGCTTTTGATTTCCCTTTAATCTTGTGAAATGTCATAGGCTTGATTCTCTGGAAACCTCAGCCTAGTTCTTAGAATGTGTCTCACCACAACCGGTATTCTTAGAGTTAGGGCTGAGGCATGAAGCTATAAAATTGTTTCTAAATAGAGAAATTGTGCAAGCACACTGTCATTTTGAAACAATCTCTCTCGATCCTTTTCTCATTTTCTATTAAGTGCTTCCTAATATCACTGATTTGCTTGCTGCACACTTTATAACAGTGAACTTCTAATCCGTTCCGAGCCTGAAATGAAGGTTAAATTAACCCGCATAGTTGTACCATTAAGAAATGTGCGGTGTTGGGAGATTTCTAAAAACAAAACTCAGCAAGGAAGTCACGTGACCTATATTAGTCACAGGGTTGGTTGCTAAGAGAGTTTCATTGTATTTGTCAACTCATCACCCCTTCAATCACTCTTCCAAATGTGGGTCTCGATTATGATGTATGAGGAAACAGCAAGGAGGTGGATGACAGCGTGCACCAGATGGCACAAAGCTTCTACACATGATAAAAGCGTGAGAACAAGGACAGCATAACGTAATGACTTCTTGAGAATTGCTCCTGCTTGGGGTTTGGTTAAGAGCAAGGCTAAGGACGATTGCACACATGCGTGCATGATCTCGATCTCTCTCTCTCTCTCTCTCTCTCTTTAACACACACACACACACAAATACAACGCCATGTAATATTTTAGCTGAACTCATGCACTTTATTGTCATGCACTAATGCCATTTTTCCCAAGCTCATCTTGGTTGCATGTGATCATGTAATCTCTCTCAGTCCATTACCAACCACTCCCCCTCCTTCAAAATCTGCCCACTTCTATTCTTACCCCATCCTATTTCCTCTTTGTACATATTCCAACTTCTATGAATGACGAGAGCTGCTTCATTCAATGTTCAGACACGCCATGGGTCTCCATAAACAGTGCACACATTGCAGCTCGCAAATGGTGTCACAGTCAAGCAAAGCTCCAGCTGATTGTGCCGCTTAAACAGACAGACGCCTCAAATCAGCTGACTATGAGCTGCCGGAAGCCAGCCTCAGTACTTGGAAAGGCTTTTCTTCGTAACTTGACGTTATGTGTAATTCTAATTAAGTGCTAGATAAAAGTGATGCTAAACCACCAAAACCCAAAAAAGAATGAAAGCAAAAGTTTTGCTGCACAACCCGAGAACAGTCTAGTGATGTGTGTACTACTCTCTACACTGCATTGGTTAAAAAAAAATATATATATATATATATATATATATATATATATATATATATATATATATATATATATATATATATATATATATATATATATATATATCACACACACACATATATATAATATACAGTAAAACACATGCACATATACACACATTATATATGTGTGTGTGTGTGTGTGTATATATATATATATATATATATATATATATATATATATATATATATATATATATATATATATAAAAAATTTATATTATTTATTTATTTATTTATTCCCCCCCACAGAGGACAGAAAGAGAAATAAAAATGAAAAGCAAGTGCATAATTTTGGACACTAGGTGATTCTCCTATTTTGTGCTAGGATAGCGTTTTGTTCATCTCCGATACATTGCGAAGCTAAGACATATAATGCTGTTACATGATGTAGAAAACAAGCTCGTACTATTGTTATCTGTAGGTTGGGATTATTGCAACCCCTTGCTGTCTGGATGTTCCATTAGGACAAGCATAAACAAGAAAGTCCTCACTAGAACCAGAAAGATCTTATCCATACTACACTGTGTCCTAGAAGAATTTCACATTGATCATAAAATACTATTACTGCACTGAATGGTTTTACCCCACAGGACCTGAGAGATGTTTTAGTCTATTATGATCCTCCATGTCTGCTTCAATCGATACAGCTGCAGGGTTTTCTACAGCAAGGAGCAGAGTTTTTCCTAGGGTCCACCATTTATGGAACAGCCATGTAATTAGAGTTCAGGATGCAGGTAAACCTACTTGAAAACCATTTGTTCAGTCGGGCATTTTGTTAAATAGCTTTTCTCTTAGGTAAAAGTGCAGATCAGGGGGATTCAGGGGCTATAATAAGCGTGTACAGTACTCTGATAACAATGCACACCTTTTTAAACCGCTGCCAGATAAGAGCATATATCGGTTATATAATCTGATCTATCTCTGTCAAGGTGTAAGTGTGCTCCTGCTACCTGATGTGGTGTCGGTACCTGATCCTGGCACAAATCTGTTGCTGTGGTTTCTTTGCCTGATTTATCCGGATTATTTATCTTGATGCTGCTGTGCGTGGTCTCATATGGATACCCTGTCGATTTACACTTCCCATAACAGTGTATGATTAAGTCTCACCCCTGCTTCAGTGAATAATCTAACGTGGATACCGAAGACTTGTACGTTTCTGTAAGCATAAAGACTGTTGTGTGCTCATCCCAGGACCCGAAATTCACAAATGGCAATTCTTCAGTGATATTTACTCTTCTACACACGTATACTGTGCTAATCTATAATCCCAATATCCGGATATATTTGAGTCTTCTGCTTCTCAAGGTTTCTTACTCTCGTCATTTCAGGGAGTTTTATATTGCCACTCACGCTTCTGCCTTGCTCATTAGGGATACATACAGATTTCTGAAAAGCTGCTTAGTGTCTATTTTTTAAATGTGCTATACAAATAAAACTTTTTTTTTTTGTTCATTAAAAAAAATAATCTTCAGGTGCAACCTCATAAATGGTTCTGGTGCCTTTAAGCTGTTAACAGAAAGCCACCGATGTGTTTTTTGAAGTAGTGCATGCTGGTGGGCTTCAGGAAAAAATTATTAATTTGAGTATCTGACAGTATCTCCTCACCGACTGGACCGAGAAATCCCCTTACTCATTCTCTCTCTTCTGTCTCTCTTTCACTTACACATAAATAGAATTAAGTGCTTATACACACCCATAAACACACACACACACACAGACACAAACTCATCATTCATTTTTGCAGGAACACCTGTACACTTGCACATTCATGCAGTTATCTAATCAGAAATCTAATCATGTGGCAGCAGTGCAATGCAAAAAAGTAACGCAGATACAGATCATGAGCTTCAGATAATGTTCACATCCAACATCAGAATGTGGAAAAATGTGATCTTTGTTACTTTATGGTTACTGGTGCCAGACAAGCTGTTTTGAGTATTTCAGTTACTGCTGATCGCCTGGGGAAGCTTTTGCATTATCCTGCTGCCACATGATTGGCTGATTAGATAACTGATTAGATAAGAATCCCAAAGTGCATATATACTGTGTGTGTGTGTGTGTGTGTGTGTGTGTGTGTGTGTGTATACAGTGCATTCGAAAAGTATCCAAAGCACTTCTATTTTTCCCACATTTGTTATGTTACAGCCTTATTCCAAAATGGATTAAATTCATTATTTTCCTCAAAATTCCACAAACACCACCCCATAATGACAACGTGAAAGAAGTTTGTTTGAAATCTTTGCAAATTTATTAAATATAAAAAACATAAAAAGCACATGTACATAAGTATTCACAGCCTTTGCCATGACACTCAAAATTGAGCTCAGGTGCATCCTGTTTCCACTGATCATCCTTGAGCTGTTTCTACAACGTGATTGGAGTCCACCTGTGGTAAATTCAGTTGATTGGACATGATTTGGAAAGGCACACACCTGTCTATATAAGGTCCCACAGTTAACAATGCATGTCAGAGCACAAACCAAGCCATGAAGTCCAAGGAATTGTCTGTAGACCTCCGAGACAGGGTTGTATCGAGGCACAGATCTGGGGAAGGATGTCATGGCAAAGGCTGTGAGTACTTATGTACATGTGCTTTTTTGTTTTTTATTTGTAATAAATTTGCAAAGATTTCAAACAAACGTCTTTCACGTTGTCATTATGGGGAATTGTTTGTAGAATTTTGAGGAAAATAATGAATTTAATCCATTCTGGAATAAGGCTGTAACATAACAAAATGTGGAGAAAGTGAAGTGCTGTGAATACTTTCCGGATGCACTGTGTGTGTGAGATATATATATATATATATATATATATATATATATATATATATATATATATATATATATATATATATATATATATATATATATATATATTTTAACACAGACAGAACTCATACAATATATGTACAGTTGCGATGAAAATTATTCATCCCCCATTGCAAATGAGGTTTATTGTCAAAATTGACAGACTTCAGCTGTTTGCAATGAACAAATCAAACAAAAGCAATTGAAATAGTTCAACACAGCGAATGCTTCAATTGTTTTCCCCAAATTCAACTGAAAATGCAACTTGACTTATAATGACTTCTCCAGTCTCAAAATTATTCAATCCTTTCATGGCAAGCATCTTTAGTAGTTAGTGGAGCACCATTTTGGTGTTATGAACTCCTGCAAACGAGATGCATAGCCAGACACCAGCTTCTGGCAGAGTTCCTGAGGAATCTTATCCCATTCCTCATGAGCGATGACCTCCAGTTCAGTAATATTTTTGGGTTTGCGTGCTGCAACCGCCTTCTTCAAATCCCACCAGAGATTTTCGATGACTGTGATGGCCCTGTAGAATCTTCCAGGACTTATTCTGCAGCCAAGCCCTGGTGGAATGTGAGGTACGCTTTGGATCATTGTCCTGTTGGAATGACACCCAATCTTCAGCTTCCTCACAGATGGCATGAAGTTTTCTCCTAAGATTTCCTGCTACTTCAATGAATCCATCTCGCCTTCCACGTGCTGCAGGTTTACAGTGCCAGAGGATGCAACGCAGCCGCAGAGCATCACCGTGCCACCACCATGCTTGACTGTGATGAGTGTTCTTACTTCATTCTTCTTCCTCTAGACATACCGTGTTATTTATATGATTCTGAGCGACTTTTCTTGTGCTTTTGGGTCAGTAGTGGTGAACGTCTTGGAGTTCTGGCATGGAAACCTTCTGCGTTTCGTACGCGTCATACTGTGCTCACTGAAACCTCAGTGCCTGTTACACCGAGTCTTGCTGCAGGTCTTTTGCAGTCATTCGAGGGTTTTTCACAACCTGCCTTCTCAGAAATCTGGTTATAGCCGTTGAGAGCTTCCTTTTTCTGCCGCGTCCAGGTACTGTACACTCAACAAACCCCTAGCCAGTTCAGGTATTTCATGTGTTCCAGCTCAAGCGCACCTGGTGCAACTAATGAAGCCCTGGATTAGTTACATCAGGTGTGCTTGAGACAACACCTGTTTTGCATATCTGTGCTGTTGTGAGGGATTCTACTCAGGAGGTAGAATAATTTTGAAATTGGAGGAATCATTATAAGTTGCATTTTCAGTTGAATTTGGAGGAAACCACTTGAAGCATTCATTGTGTTGAACTATTTCGATTGCTTTTGTTTGATTTGTTCATTGCAAACAGCTGAAATTTTGACAATAAACTTGATTTGCGATGGGGATTGAATAATTTTGATTGCAACTGTATGAAGACCCAGTGTAACTATATCTACTTTTATAGTCACATAGTATCATTATTCATTTCAATTATATATTCAATAATCCAACCTAGGAGGTTTCCACATCATACAACAGCTTTATTTCTATGACCGATTTCTCTCGTCGTCACCTCTTGCTCTCCGTCCTTCATTAATGCTAGGACCGTCACATCCCCCTCTCTTTTTTTGCAACGTCTGTGTTTTCTCGCATATCAAGTGACTCTGGTTTTGAAACATTCGAAAACAGTCTCTGAACACACAAGGTTTCATATCGAATGTGTGGGCACTGTAACTCCTAAGGGGATGTGTAATCACCATGTAAAAGTGCAAAAGATGGGATGCTTAGTAATACAGAAATAACAGAATGCGTATATCAGAACACATTAGCGGGCGAGGCAAAAGTGAAACAATCCAGTTGTGGTTACCACCAAGACATGTTGCACGGTGATTTTGTTTTGTTTTTTTTAATCAAAAACACAACATATCTAACAGGGTCAGTACAGACTGCGGGGCTGTGTGTATATGAGTAATCCTGTGCAAATTAGGGAAATGTCCCTGTAGAAGAGGGTTCTTATTTTGGTGCCACGAATGAATCACCAGTAGCTGCAGCCAAGCAGAGAACGGTAACCCTTTCTATACCAGTATTATTGCCTTCCTTGTTATGCAGGGTTTTAGCTGTCTCAAAGATGCATGGGGAAAATACCAGTATGAACAACATGCTGTTCATTCTAAGATCTGCTTTTCCTGATGAATTTCATGTAAAAGCACAAATTCACTAAGAGATGAGCAAAGGTTTATGAGAACCCAAAGGTTCTGCAGCCCATGCTGCAAACAAGTCAGGTCGTTGATGTAGGGAAAAGTGCAGACAACATAAAATGGTTTGAAGTGATCTGATAGGTAAACAGGGGGCTGTTCCAAACCAATAAGATCTAATGTGTTCATGGCTAGACTTTTTTCAAGGCTAGACATCCCAGATGGCAGAAATAGCTTTAATTGGTGTTTATACAGAATGTGGGGAAAACTGAGCTGAAAATGCCAAGCAGTGCGAGAGGCATCACCAAGTGCCATGGGGGCAGCTCATAAAACCCAGAGAGAATTCTACCACATTTTGACTGGCAAAAAGAAAGAAAGAAAGCCTGAGCTAAAGCAGCAGGGAAGGCTTGCTTCCTGACAGCTCTGTCGCCACCATAAGCCATTCCAGTAGGGGTTACATTCTTTCACTCTTTCAACCAAGCTCACATGCCAGTGCGTGGAAAAGGAAGGGGGCGAGAGAGAGGGACTGAAAAGCTCAGATAAACGAATGACACAGACAAAAGCAGCCACACACAGCCACCAAGTGCTGCAGCACTGAGGAAACGTTGGACGTTGAAATGGGGGGATAAGCGGCAAGACCGTTAGAGAAAGAAACGGGAAGGAAGACGGAAAGAGAAAGTTGAACCCCAGCTCACAGACTCTGCGTGGGTGGTGACCATGCGGCGGCAGAGATGTACACACACACACACACACACACACACACACACACACACACACACACACACACCCTTTCCCAACTCGGCCCCACAAGAGGGAAAAAGAGAAGGAAAACATTTTTCCAGCATTAGCTCACAGACTGGAAGAGAAGGGGCCCTTCTGGAAGTGCTTTTGCCAAAACGTCCTCTCTTTCTCTCCTAGCCCTGCTGCTCTATAATCAGCTCCCTCCCTCTCCACCCCCAGCTTCCCCCAACGCCCACACCACCCTAATACCACACACACACACACACATGCTCCCACTTCTTTTTCCCCTCATGTGACAATGGAGACAACAGAAAGGGTTCAATGACCTTTCTTTTTTCTCTCTTTCCTCCTCCTCTTTCTTTTTTATCAGCTGATCTCGCCCTGGTCTCAGGATGAACTATGAGTGGAATGTGGTAACGTGGGCGTGAGACAATCTTGCATTGTTGTCCTCAGGGTAACATGTAGGTAAAAGACTGGCACAAAAGCCTGGGAAAATGATGACATAATAGTGATGGGCTCTCTGTGTGGTTGCAAACAAATCCAGCAGTCATCTTTAGCAGGTATTATGTATTACTGAGTAGTGCCACTGGACTGCCCCTGTCCACAGCAACCGCAGCTAATTCTGCTTTACAGAGAACAGGGAATTTAAAGACAACACTCTCAGGTGAAATCCACATAGCTAACTGGTGTGTCATATCAGCAGTGTAACTGTAACAACAATGTCTCAGTGTTGTGCTCACAATTATCTGTAGGCTCTAACAAGCTGTCCAAATGCCAGAGAAGCCAATTAGTGAGAAAAGCAGTACTTTCCCCCCCAAAGTTATCTATCTAAACTGAAGAATAACACCAACATGCTCCAAGGTCCTGGTTCTTTTCCACACTCTATCTACGATCGACTCGATAAATCCTCGATAAAGCAGCAATGTGCAAGGGGCCGTGGCAATAACTGTGACCTTCTAAATCATATAAAAATTTTGGAATGAATAATTTATCCTAACATGCTGTCCTTTATTTGCATTCTTTTTCCAATCTGCTAAGCAAAACCCAGTGATGACACTGCACGATCCACTGCATTCAATAAGGAAAGGAACAAAAATAGGCTAGATGTAATGAACAAAATCAAAGCGCGTGCTTTTGCACAACCATAGTTCCCAAAAAGTTGAGACACTGTGTAGAATGTAAATAAAAACAGAACGCAATGATTCGCAAATCTCATAAACCCATATTTTATTCACAGTACAACATAGTACATATATCAAATGTTTAAACTGAGGAAATGTACCATTTTAAGTAAAAAAAAAAAAGGTAATTTTCAATTTGATGGCCGTAACACATCTCAAAAAAGTTGGGACGGGGGCAACAAAAGGCTGGAAAAGTAAGTGTTACTAAAAAGAAACAGCTGGAGGTTAATTGGCAACAGGTCAGTAACATGATTGGGTATAAAAAGAGCATCTTAGAGAGGCGGAGTCTTTCAGAAGTAAAGATGGACAGAAGTTCACCAATCTGCAAAAAACTGCATCAACAATTTGAGGAAAAATTTCAGAATAATGTTCCTCAATGTAAAATTGTGAAGACTATGAATATCTCATCATCTACGGTACATAATATAATAAAAAAAAATCTGTGTGCCCATGATCTTCAGGCTCTCAGGCGGCATTGCATTAAAAACAGGCATGATTCTGTAATGGAAATCACCGCATGGGCTCAGAAACACCTCCAGAACTCACTGTCTGTGAACACAGTTCGCCGCGCCGTCCACAAATGCTGGTTAAAGCTCTATCATTCAAAGAAGAAGCCATATGTGAACATGATCCAGAAACGCTGCCGTCTTCTCTGAGCCAAAGCTCATTTAAAATGGACTGAGACAAAGTGGAAAACTGTTCTGTGCTCAGACAAATCGAAATTTGAAATTCTTTTTGGAAACCATGGACGCCGCATCCTCTAAAGCAGAGGTTCTCAAACTTTTGTAACTATAGATAGACAGATAGATAGATTTTTTTTGCTTTTGTACTTTTTTAATTACTTTTCATAACTTTTATGATTTTTTAAAAATAACTTGTGATTTTTCTAAAACAATAGAACAGGCAGGCGTGGAAAATGAATGATCAAAAATGTCTCTGAACACTATAATTACTTTGAACAAGAGAACTAGGTTGTAATAACGTGGACTATTTTACATGTAAAAGATGCTGCATTAGATTCGTCTTGTATTCTAAAAAACATATGAATTATGTAAATCGGGACGTAAGGGACGTCTCGTTAACCCTGACGTTGTTAAATCTCCGGCTCTCAGACCCTCACTGAACAGGGCAGACGCAGAGAGAGGTGTGAGTGCAGCGGGAAAGCAAACCCTCGTGCTTGCAGTACTGGAAGTGGTGGACAGTACTGGCAACATTTGGAAAGTTGCAAAGGTTTGTCCAAAAAGTCGCTAGATAGGTCACTAGGCGCCTTTGTTTTGCGAAAAAGACGCTAAAGGGGTCTGAAAAGTTTAAAAAAGGTCTGCAGTGACAGCTAGATAAAAGACAGGCTAAGCTCCGCCTCTCCCCAGGAAAAAAAAGAAAATACAGATGGAGAAGGAACACGGTTTTTCCATTTATGCACATTATATTTGAAAAGCAATAAAATACACCGAGAACCCAAATGATGCCCTGTCTGTGTTTTTTTTTTTTTTTCTTCTTGAAAACAATTTGTGCCCCCCTTCCGTACTCTTTTTAGTAACGCATACTTTCCCAGCCTTTTATTGCCCCTGTCCCAACTTATTTGGGACATGTTGCGGCCATCAATTTCAAAATTACCTTCTTTTTTCCTTAAAATGGTCCATTTCCTCAGTTTAAACATGTGATACGTTGTCCATGTCCTGTTGTGAATCACATGTGGGTTTATGAGATTTGCAAATCAATGCATTCGGTTATTATTTACATTGTACACATCATCCCAACTTTTTTGGAATTGGGGTTGCAGAAAAATAATTGTCGTCACCCTGAAGTTGAATATTTTCCAATAGCAGAATGTCCTGAAGTGTTTTATTCCTCTCGTACCACAACAATTTGCCAATGATTGCAATTTTTTGAATTTATTAAAAGAGTGGCATACTGTGCTTTGTAACCATTTAGAGTTACATCCACAAGTTCCTGCTATCACTTACAGCACATTATAGCAGCTACCACCATCTGCTCCCTCACCTCTCTCGTGAAGGTAATCAAACAAGAAATGCAGCTTTTCACTTCATGGGGATACCAGAAAAGGCACGGTCCTCTGTCCCGATGACAGAGGTGTCCTGTGGCAGAAAACTTACAGACCATTACAAAGCGCTGACACCCAAGATTCCTTTCATACTTTCATTCTTTTTTTTTTTCCAGATAGCCTTTAAGAATGTCTTTCTAAGACAAAAGAAGAACGTACTGAAATCATTCTCATGGCTGGATCGGGAAGCCGTCGCAAGGTTGCGATGGACTTTAAAAGGAAACATGGCGAGCAGATCGCACACAAGACTGTTACCAAACTTATTAACAAATTCAAAAAGACTGGACGTGCTGCAGACCACCCGGGAAGTGGATGCCCATGATCATCCGCTGGCAAAGATACAACCAATGTGGTGCTGGCAAACGTAGTCCCCTATGTATGGAGACTTTTGGGACACCCTTTATATGGTTTTCTTTGTTACATAACAGCATGTTTTTTATTCGATTTTTAAGTCCCTGTGCACTAAATGTTACTATAGGAACAATAACGTATTACGCAAAGCGATTGGTCACTCAGGGCGAACAGTAGCTGCTAAGAGTTTCTTTCTTGGTTTTTAGTTTGAACTAGTTTTATTACTGGTTGCCAGATAGAAGCCATAACTGTGCTTCCTTGTTGCACCTCGACTATGCGCACTTTGCTTCTCTAGAACTCTTAAGATTAAAAATCTTGTACGGGAGCACTACCTGTATCGTTCTCCGCTCGATACATCGCTTTGCTTGTGTTTCCTCATTTGTAAGTCGCTCTGGTTAAAAGCGTCCGCTAAAAGAATAAATGTAAACGTCGAAAGAACGTATTAATATAAACCTGACAGTTGAATTACAGATGGCATTACTGTCAGACCTGCTGTTGTAGAAAATTAATTAATGCCTTTCAACAGCACTGTGGTATAAATGATCCGTCACTGTTCTCATTGAAAAAGTACAGAGCTCAGTTCTGAGCGGGTCTCATTCTGTTCGGTTTTGGATGACACGACTTTAAACCTTTTAAGAAATATTTTAAAGCTGAGGACACACTTACAGAAAGCAGTTGATTAGGTTGGGTGAGTCAAGATTTTCCACGAAACAGTTACAGTCAGTTGCAACAGTCATTCAGAGAAGAGCATTTTTGCATTTTTTCCATACAAAACAATCACATGATACGAATAAAAACATTTCTTTTGCTTTGAATGAAAACTAAGCTCAGAGGTTTGTTTTTACTTAACCATAGATTCCAGTTGTTGGGTGATTTGGCATGCCCTGTGAGGCCCTGACTGCTGGGCTGGATCTCTGACTTGGTTCTCCTTTTGTAGGGGGAATACCAAAGGGGACTTTTGGCTAGCTACAAAACATGGCACAAACTACAATGGGGATTTTTACCTTTGCATTCATTTGCATTCTCGTCAAAACAGTATTTTTGGCCCCTTTTTCCGTTTGGCTCAAAATCTAGTTTTGAAACCGTCAAACATATTTCGAAAAAAGGCATGTAGACATAGTAGGAGTTCATTAAAACTTTCAGGATGAGTGTCGAGCACCGCAAAGTTTTGATGCAGAAAAATCCCGAGCATTCTTTATAGATGAAATCGTAGCTAAAGTTAACGATAAATGTAATTGAAAACCAGGAAACGCATTCTAGTTAAATTAAATACAAACTTCTATGCAGCAATCTCAGAGATCAGCAGTTCACCAATACATGGAACAATGATGTGATAGATGTATTACGGATTGAGAAGTCTATGTCTTGTAGGAGTCAATAGGAGGAAGTAGAATTAAAAAGGCATGTGAGCTTGCGTCATTTGAACTTTTGAATTTGAACATTTGACATGATATCAAGGTTTGCAAGGTCTGCAAGTATTCTCCATTCTCCAAGCTTTCTCCTCACAGTCTTAAGGCCTTGTTTCATGCGCTCACCGCGTCATGCACGTGGTAGTTGGGTGAACTCCATGATACGCTACCAAGCCAGTGATCGGTTGTGTCCATCAAGCCATGTCCAAGCAGTTTTACTCCAAGCATCATATTGATAATGGTTTCTCTTGCAGGATAAACTCGTCACCTGTAACCCTCAATTTATTTAATGGTCCACCTGTGTATTATTTTTCTTTTCCTTTTCTCTTTGCAATTTTGGAACAAAACAATCCCCTCTTCCTGTTTCTCAAGTTCTGTGATAGGTTTATGTACTTTCTACAACAACCTGCGGTGCCATCATTTATGCTGTCAGGGCTATGCAGTGGGCAATCTTCTTTCTGTAGTCATGGAAATTCTCATGATATTTTAAGTACCACCTGAAGTACTGGAGCACTTGTCCTGAATATGAACCTGCAAAGAGTATGCAGGCTTGCAAATTCACAAAGGTGGTTTTGTCTTCATGCAACCCTCGCAGATCTCGTCTCGCCATTAAGTGAGCCAACATTCAGCAGAGTTCCCAACTGTAAAGTCCTGAGCAAACTACTAACTGGTTCATGGTTCTGAAGAATTTTAGTTATCAAAAAAGAGACAAGCCAGAATAGCCTGTATTAGTGTATTTAGAATAGTATAACAGTATGTCTTGACTATAAACTTCAGACAGATAAAACACCAACTATACCTATAGACAGTGAGTTCAGACCACAGGATGTCTTTTTTTTTTCCCTCTCTCTCTCTCTCTCTCTCTCTCTCTCTCATTGTCTTACCCTGACTCTTCAGCCCTCTGCTTCTGATCAGCATGCAGACTGGGAATTGGGTATGGGGCGCTGTGGAAGAAGAAAAAGTTGAAGACGCGAGGGAGGCTGTGAAAGTGAAGGAGTGAAGAACTCCTTCAGGCTTCTTGCATTCTAAATCCCCTCATGCTCACTCTCAAGCCTTACTTTTCATTCCTCTGCTGCTGCTGCTGTACGAGTCCGAGTTGATTTTGGTGCATGTCTGCAAAAGTCCTGTGTATTCACAGGCCTCTATTATATAAACACATCGCTTCATAAGAGAGAGCGTGCATGCATCACACTGGTATTTTAGGCCAGGGGTATTTGAGCCGGTGCAGCAGTGCGAGAGCATCCCAAACGAATATGTGCACGGCCACTCCCAACCTCCAGCCACATCAGTGACTCCAGGGACTGGTTCAGCACCAAGTCGATGCCCGCAAAGCATTCTGGGCCTCGTTTGTAGCTGGCTGTCATTGTATGATCACATTAACCACAAAACCACTAATATCAAGCAGGAATAGCATAACCATTTGTCATTTGCCGTAGACCAAACCTTGAGAGCTGCAGCTTAATGCTGCTTCATTTCCTTAAGTAAATCCAACCCTTCATGTTTTAGTTCCCAATATTATGTTACCTAGTGACCAAAAACATGAGACGAGGCAATGATTTTTTTTTATTTATTTTTTTTTAGCTTTTTCACAAACCGACTCAAATATTTCAACCACGGCACATGCATCAGAAATGTGCCTTCAGCATGAAAAAGAATGCGAGAACTTTACTGGCCTTACTTGAAACAACTTGGATTAACTCCAGGAAATTGTGCAAGTTGTTTATTGCTGCTGCTATCCATGTCTAGACGTTGAATTTCTCACAATAGCAAGGGAAACAAAACGTTAGGCTTCAACACTGACAAAGTTCAACCCCTAAACCATTTTAAAACTTGCCCAAGCTAACTATCCAGAAAATGTACTGCGGACAACGAAAGGTTCACTCAATAACAAGACGGACAATAAATTGGGATCTCGGTGTAAAGACTCTGACTAAGAAGGATATGATATGTTTGATACTGTACTGAAACAGTAGAGGTGCCGACAGCAGAAATGTGACGCTGCTCAGTCAAACCTTCCCAGCCTTCTTAAATGTCTTTAAATAATGTGCACCATCACAATGGAAGGTAGGTGGGAGTGTATGGCACACCCATTCCTCGTGCTTGAAGAGCAGATTGTGCGAGTCGTTGATTTGGTCTGCTTGTCACAGAGAAAGTCTGAGCTTGTCTCCAGACTCCCAAACATCCCGCTACAAAGGAATGTGACAGTTTGCCTCTTTCATCTTCTCTCATTACACCGGTGAGGCCTGTGCACTTCAATCCCCATCTGCCATCATCAAAGCGCCCAGTTGAGCCAAGGGAGGAGGTGCCATGAGCCAGTTGAGCTGCTTGAGCCCACACTGCCACCTATTTACATGCTTAAGAGGCTTCTCTCCTAGGCTAACATATCCCGAAACAAGTGCATGAAAACTCTTTTTGGTGCAGGGATATGGAATTTTGTGGAAACTTCTGGCTCAGAAGAGGATACCTACCAACAGGAAGTGGAGGCAAGTTATTTGTTGGGGCATGACGTCAGAGAATTGGCGACAAGCTGACAATCTGTTCTGGTCATTTTATTTTCTAAGAGAATAATTTATTAGCTGCCACATTCTAAGTCATCATCGGGTATAAAAGTTAAGATAGTCCACAAGTTGCTGCTAATCTGAAAGATTTAAATGATGTTAATCCACACTGAAACATACAGCAAGAAGAAAACAAGGCGTCCTCTAAAGCCTCGTGTACAGGATGCCGCACTTCCCCGAGCACTGTTTGGCCTGTTGAGAATGGTGTTCGCTGCACAAAGTAACACACTTTGGAGATTCATGAATAGGGGACAGTATAGTATACCACATGAGATAGTCTTCGCTACATTACAGGGGGTGGAGCTGGACCTGATTCAGCTCCTCCTATAATCTTAACCCCTAACCCAAGCAGTGCTCTTCAACACAGAACACCACAGTTAAAAAAGCATTTATCCAGGCTGAAACACACTAATTTGTCTTGACGCCCCGCTCTTTTGTTTTGACTCTGCCCAGGTAGGAGGAACTGGACCAGGTCCAACCCCATCCCCCAGACTTTTGATTCTGCAGTGAAGTGTACTTACCTCACACAAATTTAGAGTTATATTAAAGTTTATGTAGGCATACAGGCCAAGATGGACAACTGGCAGCCTATGCAATAATCCTATATCATCATACTTCTTCCCTTGTATTAACTCCTTAATAAATTCCCGCGGTAACAAACAGTCGATCCGCCCCTAGGCTTTTCACTGTATCCCATCGGTTTCCTGCTCAATAATGAAGACTTATTCTTAGGAAACCACTCCTGTACATTTCTGTTAGAACAAATAAGGTAGGTGGTGCATTGGCACAGCAGGTAGTGAGAGATCCTTCTGGTTATTGTCACAGTTTTTCATGGTCTTCCTGTGTCTGCATACGTTTACTCCAAATTCCTTCCTACCTCCCAAAGACATGCCAGTAAGTGCATTGGCTACTTCAAATTGGTGCCCACTGCAACCGTAACACAAGGTACACAAGGTCTCCATTGCATTCTGACTGCACTTACTCCCTGTTGGAGATTACCCATCTACTAATATCAGAGTCTACGCACCTACACTGTTCTGCGTTCATACATTCTCAAAGTATTTAGTTTTTTTGGATAAGGTGTTTTTGGGTTACAGAGGTTTGATCGCAGCTGAACTCAGAAGTTACAGGTGTCCGCGGAGCACTCAGAAAGTGTTAGGGTTACCTAACCCTAAGCTGCGTTCTTCCACCATGGCATAAGTTAGGCCCACAGAGCACTGTTGATTCCACCTGACACAGTAAAGAGATGGTCGATTGTAGGTCCTTCTAGATGCGAGTCGTCTTTCTACATAGAAATTCAGTAAAAGCACTAAACTGTCGAATATTGCTTGAGCTCAGACATTACAAACCCCTATAGATGCAACTCCTGATGCATTTTCTCTTTTCTCAGACCCGAGGTCCTTTCAGAATCCATGTACATAATGTTTCCACTTCCCTCGTCCTCAATCAATCCTGTGAATAATTTTTCCTCGCAAAGAATTAACCTAAAGCACATAATTAGATTTATCCAAGCTTGGTTCTCCCATATCTGGCATCAGCATGGTGCAGGCTTCACATTATCAGGAAATAACGGCTTATTAGCATTCACTGGAGGTTACTGAGCTTGATCACTGTTCATCTGACTCACTATGTTAATCAGAGTACAAGCTCACAGACAAACAGCAGGCTGGCAATAAAAAAACCAAAAGCTGCATCTGAGCCTAGACTTGGTTAAAGGGAATTACCATAACATATTTTACCCCAGCAGAACCATGTCCTCAGGAAACAGCATGTTGTGAACATGTATAATAAAAAATAAAAAAAAAGATGGACAGACATGGTTTTCTAGGATGGACAGATAGTTGTTTTGGACAGAAGAGGAGATTGCAGGGCCTGCAGTGCCAGGTACAAAAAGCATGGCAGATGGCAGACGAAACAGCCAGGGTCAACACAGAGGTACTGAAAAGAGGGACGTTTGGCTCAAGCCCCTTAATGCTTTACAAGTCTCAATGGATCTTCTTTCACAAGTCAAAACAGCACCAGCAGTGGTGGAAAGCTGAACACGATCTTCTCCCATCCACAAATAGAAGAGTGTTTTACATTATTAGTATAATTACTGTTGTAGCAAAACAAAAAGTGTTCATGGAAACTCAGGTAGTATTTTCCTTATTTCTAAAATGCACTTCAGGGTTGAGGAGTTCATCTATATTTGACTAACCCAAAGGTCACTGAACAGGTTATGGGAGAAAAAAAAAAAAAAAAAAATTCTCCTCTTCAGTAACTCCCAAATATTAATGAACAGCAGGGTAAGCTTCACTATCTTGAACCAGTTCCACTGTAATGTTTTGGGGGGTTATGCCCTTTACAGATATATTATGGAAATAAACTGTGCCTCATGTGTTTCGGTACCAAATTTCTTGGACTAAAGTTCCTCTGTGGAAAGGCAGCTATTAAGAGTGCCCTTGTGGCACCTCGTACTAATGTGATTATTGGCTTTACAGAGTACCGATTCATAACAGTCAGTGTATTCCTGTTTGGCTTAAAAACTTGGCTGACCATGGTATGACAATCTTGTTGGTGGTTTTGGTGTTTTAGTTGGCTTTTATTTCCAATGTCACAAAGGCTTGCCATATTTTACAGACATACGTCTACAGTCCAGATACAGAACACTGCATATATGCACATATGCCCATTTACTCCACAGCACTGTTGAATGCTGTATTCTGATTGGTCAGTAGGTGTTTGATTTTATATGTGTGTATATATATATATATATATATAATATTTATTTATTTACTTTCATAACAGCACCTCTGATAGTACTTACAGCTGCCAGGTTTATATGAATGTACTCATTCTAATATGTTATCGTTTCTATAGTAAGAAACTATGCAGGCAGGTACTCCACATTAGCCGTTTTTTAAAAATGTACTGTATAATTGTTGAGATGATAAGATTTCTGCAAGGAGACATTTATTCAGCATTTTTGGAAGAAGTCAGTGTCAGCAGTTTGTAACTCTCAGAGGTAAAGCTGTAAATTTCAGCGTTCAGACACAGGGAGGTCCTCGGGACAGATCTTCAGGCCTCCTGGATTCTCAGTATCCCGACAAGCTTATTATGTCTTAATGAACTTCAAGAGAGAAATAAAGCAAAACGGAAGCTAGTGCGAGAACGACTGTTAGTATCTGTTTATAACATGTTATAAACTTTTTTTTTTTTGCTCACGTTTCACATCCTTAAAAATTACTATAAATGGATATATGCTGTTATTTAATAGATCAATTGTAAACTTGGGCAGATTGCCAGGTATACTCCTACCTGGGAGCCTATTAACAAACATTTTTTGGGCTTGGCGCAAAGAAGACAGTGGTTAACATCCCAATGGAAGGGAAAGTAGGATAAGGCTAACACAAATAAAAATAGAAAATAGACTGTTGCCAGAATGCATCTAAGGGAGAGAAGAAATCCATACAATGCTCCCAGGCTAATTCCATTAGCAATCCCCCGACGTGCCTACACAAAATCCAACATCTTAAGACTCAAGCAGCAAGAGACACCAAAGCTTAGCCGTGTATTTAAACAGCTATATGGTTTGATTTCCACTTTGTGCCTAAATACAGGCCAGTTTGCTTTTCTTTGAGTGAGACTTTGCAAGAGTGTTACTTCCTTTGTGTGATGGTGTATTTTTTCTTTGTCTCTCTCTTTTTCTTTCTGTCTCTCGTTCTTTTGTGTGCGTGCGCAATGGAGGAATGTGGATTTACTGTAAAATGCTTCTATGAGCCAACTGTCAAGGCTGACAACTTTTGTGTAGGAGGTTGAATTGGGCATCTCAAAAAAGCACCATTCTATCAGGATTTTTTTTTTTTTAATTTTTTTTAAATAATCCAGATTTCCCTTTGTCTGTCCGACAGTTTACTCCAAAGCTACATGGCAGAGGAAGAGAGGGAGTCCCCTTTTTCATAAAGGTACCAGAAATGTTTTTTGTTCCATACTGTATTATTCAGGACAGAAGACTAAGCTCCAAGATAAAACACTGTTCCTAACTTGTATATATATATAAAAAAAAAAAAAAAAAAGCCACAATAATACGCTGAACAGGATGTGTATACGCTGCCGGGAGAGAGATACTTGTTGATGTGTGCAGTGGAGCCTTTGGCACAGTTTGTCCCAGTGTCCATGTGAGCAAACCTCAGTTCTGTGGAGAAATAATGATTATGTCATTAACCTAAAGCATTTAGGCTGAGAGCCACTTGCCACAATTCTCCAAGCCAAATGAATTCCCTGCTCTGGGAATCAGGACCACAGATATGTGTTGCTTTGCTCCTCGTCTGTCGTTAATGTCAGCGCTTCACTTTGAGATTCTGACGGAAAAGAACAGCAAGTACAGTCATTAAGCACAGATCAGAACCCACACACTGGAACTGTGAGGAAAACAGGGTTGCAGCATCAAAAAGGAATGAAGCTCAAAACTAATACAAAGCCCTTCTGATCACAGCACAGCAAGTCATGCTGGACAATCATCAGCAATCCAAAAAAAAAACCCCTCAAGCCACCACTCATACACATACTTGATTTAATTAGGATGCACTTCAGTTACCTGTGATTATGGACACACAGTTCTAATAACCGTCAAATCTGTTTTAGCTGCTTCACAGGAAGAAAGTAGTACCACAGCTGACACAAACCCAGGTCCGCCATCTTCCTAACGTACTGTACAGCTGAATTAAAACCTTCCTATATGAACCACTTTGTTGCAGAACTCATAAAACATCTCTAATCCGCATTTACTGCGTGTCCAAAAATATTTCCGTACAAATGTATGCTTTTAAACTCCAAGTTAATGGTTCAGTTATTCAAAGTGAAGCACATTATTGAGTAACTATTATGAATTATTCAGTAACTACAGTGAAAACAACAGAAAATGTTACGAGGGCAAGGAATACGAGTATGAGAAATTTAAGCATGGGTGTTTAAGGCGTTTATGTACGATGGCCAGGATGATGTTTGTCCGTACCAGTATTAGTCAAAAACAACAGAAGCAACAACTACATCATCTAAATCAACCTTATCAGATATG
This sequence comes from Ictalurus furcatus, assembly GCF_023375685.1. Taxonomy (NCBI): domain Eukaryota; kingdom Metazoa; phylum Chordata; class Actinopteri; order Siluriformes; family Ictaluridae; genus Ictalurus; species Ictalurus furcatus. Next base: position 1,527,975 of record NC_071277.1, on the reverse strand, counting down.
AAGATTACACACCGAATAATATCAAAAATATGTACGGAGACAAAGGGGCATTCCCAGCCACTTTCTGCCCATGGCTTTGACCTGTTCAGAGAACTTGATGACTAACATATAAAAAAGACCTAGGGGCATTTCATTTTAACTCTAAAAGTTTTTTTTTGTTTTTTTTCTGATTAATCACTGGTTTCGCTGATGTAGACTGAGAGGCAAATAAAATATAAAGCAAGAACATGTGCGTGTTGGGTTTTTTTTTGATGTGTATGTTTTGGGACATGGTGGGTCATATCTGTAGTTGTGGGTGTGTTTTTTCCCCACACTCAGCTCTCACTTTTCGCTCAGTCTGTCTCTCACGTCCAATTTGTCCTCTCTGTTTCTGTCTCTGATCTACAACATGAACCTGTTTGTGGAAATTACGGGTGCTTTCACATATGCAGCGCTTAGTCAGCTTGAATCGGACCCTGGTGGGTTTTCCCCGTTGGTGCGGTTTGTTTATGCCTGTACAAACCCAGTAGTCACACTCGGGAGCGGACCGAAACGACCGTATCGATTTCGCTCCGATTCAGATTCAGCAAATGGGACAACGTGACAAAATTGGTGTGAAAGCACCCTAATACATCATTTAGGCAGGTTCTTTTAAACTGGACCAATTTATGAACCGAATGAAATTGCCTCCATCGAATAAATATGCATGTGTCTCTAACGTGAGATTACACAACGTTCTAGACACATTCTGCACTTAGCAGGGAATCCTCACCCTCCTTCCCTGCTCATATTAACCTATCAGCTCAATCCTGCACAACACACCTTCTCTAAATCAAGGCATCTACAACACTATGCAGATCTTTGATAACCAATCAGCTTTTAGATCTCTCAGTGCTGTACCTTGCCCCCTGGAGAAACCGGCACTCCCCGTGAGCATCTGGGCAGAAAAAGGCAAAAACAAACATCCCCCTTTTATCACTCATCCTGGCTATCTCTCATATCTTGACTCATTTTTTCCTTTTTCTTGTCTCAATCCACTTTTTTGTCTCGTCTCATTTTCCTGTGCTGTACTATGTTCAATCGGCCTTCGCAACCAGAGCCGACTATCTGAACGCGCAGCAGGTTTGTTTGCGGTGATTAATATCAAACTGTCAGAAAGGACAAAAAGACACCAAAAAAAAAAGAGCCCCCATCCTTTCTTTCATTTTCTTTGAGTCTTTTTTTTTCCCCAAACCTACTGGCTTTGGTGTCTACATGGCTTTCACAAACAATGTCACTTGAAAGGAGCAAGTGAAACGCGTACTGGAAAATTAATAGCTATGCACCGACAGCGCTTCTGAAGTGTTTCGCTGTCTTTTGGTAAACGCTCCAACACAACACCCACCCAAATAAAAAAGGTGCGGGTGGGGTCAAATGTGCCTCAAAGGCGAGGAGCCACCAGTTCTACTGTACAGAGACACACACACACACACACACATGCAACAGGAACACAGGAACCACAGGTGTGCTGTGTGTGGGCTGAGCACCTACGCATTTGTAGCCTGACTAAACAAACTTCAATACAGGTGGCACTGCTGTGTTTTCGTCTGAATGGCTATGCAGAGATTTCTGAATTACAGCTGATTTGGTAAACAGCATCAGGTGATTTTTTTTTTTGGACGTTCACAGATTTTATATTGATGTCTTGGTGGTCCGATTATTTTTCTCCCTTTTTTCGCATTGATTTAACTGGGGAATTTACATCAAACACAGCACATATGAGTTGCATCCTGGGAAAACCCTTCATGTCGTGAATTATTGACATTTTCTACTTTCTACTGAACTGACATGTTTCTCGTTTTCATTCGCCTCAACCAGAAGTATAGTTATAGCATTTGAAAATTGGGTTATTCCCAAAAGTGTAAATCACCTTCACTCAACTGATCACATTTTACGCCGACACTGGTACTGAAATAATCGCTGATCAATTCAGTTCTGTTTACTAAATATCCTGTAATTAATTTCTTCCATCCATCCATCTTCTATACCGCTTATCCTTCCTTCAGGAGCCTATCCCAGGGCGCATCGGGCACAAGGCGGGGTACACCCTGGACAGGGTTAATTAATTTCTTTTTATTAGATAATTAAATCATTTTAAAACTATGTCCATTGTCATCTGTACAGCACATGTAAGCGCTCTTCTCTGTTTTGATGATGTGACGGTGCAGGAGCATCATGTACATTTTAACAGCTGGTATCTCAGGCCTCGACTGTAATTGATTCGGCTCATGGACATTTGGCTATGGCATTTAGCTATCCACCAACTTTGTCTAATCATGACATTTGAGTGGTTAGCTAGGTTTAGACATCCATAAGCAAACTGACTGCATTTTTAACAGGTGCCTTATCCAACATGATCTTGCAGGCAACAAGCCAAGTCAAGGTTAGGAGGGAGCCAAAAAAAAAAAATTCAATTTCAAACATTAAAAAAAAAAAAAAAAAAAAGAGTTGTGTTTTGATCAAAACATGTAACTTTTGGCTATTTTCCAGAATTTACCCCAGCAACATCCAATGAGTTTTCCCAGGCCACCTCATATGTACATGATTTCGGCCCCTGCAGAAACAATGTAATAAACTAATGCATGGTATTAACATGGGAGAAGGAAAGTCCTAAGGTAAATCTATAACCATGGACAGAATGGAAACACACTTTAATCTTTGTTTATCTCCAGGGGGCATGGAATAAACAGAGCTGCTAACTCTTATTGTGATTGTGAATGAGTAGAATGAGTTACGATGCAGCAAACCGCCCACTGAACGGCCTGTAGACCCCCCAACACGCAGTTTAACAACCTGGCAATTACAAGAACAGTAACCGGTCATTTGTTGAAAGGGGAAACAAAGTAAAGTAGACAAACTACCTCAAAGCAGCAAGTGTACTAATGAGACCCCAAGTAAAGACCATTACAACTCAGAACTCACAAGCAGTGTTTACTAAGGTTTACGAGACATACATTTTTTTGGTTATACCGTAGCTCGCTCTCTTTATTAAACTCCTACACAGTTCAGGTACTTCCAGTGACTATGAACTTTATGGAGAAAGTACAAAGGAAGAGAAGACTGTTTGGATTCAAACTTTTGTTTGTCATGACAGAAGACACTGCCATTGTCATTCCTTGTTCATGATTAAGTGTTGCTCTATTGCAGAGAATCCACAGAAAAGTCTCTATTTCAAAAGACTCTGCGACAACATAACAAGGAATAGATGTGGGGTGATGGGAACCTTTTCTGAAAAGGATACAGGGAAATGTTATTTAGAGAACCGCTGCGCCATTTTAACTAAAGATCTATTGCTGAATAAAACTGAAGGCGTCTAAGACAAAATCTTACACCACCATGAATTTCATGCTGGTTCGTCCAAGCAGATTTATACTGGATAGTGCTGGTGCTGGTTTTGCAGCATGGTCTTGCAAAGCATTGGACTAGAAAAATCTGACATGGTTGCACTGGCGCATTACTCTGGTCATGCTAGTGAACAGCTATGCTTGTCTAAGCTGTTTTTTCAGCATGGTCAGGAGTCTGTATGCCTCTTTGAACTCGAGCCTTGTTAAACAGAGATGTGGCCTAAATGCAGAGTTTCAAAGGAAGCTCTTCCATTAAAGCCTTTTGTAGCCAAAGTGGACCACATGGTGAACTTCTTGTGCAAGTATTTTATCCATCCAAACCTGCTCTTGTGCAAAAAAAAAAAACAGTAGAGACACGATTTTCCTAAATTTGATTGACGTACTAAGAAAGCGACGACCTCTCAATCACAAACCTGAACTACTCCGAACCTGTCATAGGAGTGAACGGTTCATGTGTGTTCTCATGGATCTGAACATTTTGTGATGGTTTATTGCTAGATCTGAAGAATCTAAAATACAACAAAAGGTGCGCATACCCAACACACTGTAATTGGGCTCAGGTGCAGGACAACAAAAATAACAATATGGGGCGGGGAAACGTGATGTACACACACTGAATTTACAGCTCCAAACCACTTTTTACTGAAAGTGCAACGTTTCGACCATCAGGACTTCGTCAGGCACAATACCCATGGGGAATAAAATACAACAGCAGGTAATCACCTTAATTAGACACAGACCCCTAAATCACGTGACAATCAATTCAAATCAATTCATATGACACACACACACACACACTATATATATATATATATATATATATATATATATATATATATATATATATATAACAATAAACAAAACAATCCACATAAGGATAACCTCTGCAGGAATATGTTATTAAATATTTCACTCTCTTACTCATAAGCTGAAATATATTATACAGCACTATCAAAAATATAACAATATCTTTATTATTAAAAACTACACCTTTGATAACAGCAGATGAAGGGACACATACATCGCTATAGAAAAGGCTTAATATCAAAATCCTCATTCAGCCTTAATGGTGACAAAGGATTTAAAGTATAAATCCAAAAACACTCCCTTTGTAACGGTTTCTTCTCACAATCACCTCCTCTTAAGGGTTTTCTTAACCTTCTCTATACCTATATGTATTTCAAAGCACTAACATTATGAGCAGCTTGTCTGAAATGTGATGCTACAGGGCTGCGCATATCTCAAGTCATTCCTGATGGCGCTGGTGAGTAAACAGACTACCGAACAACTTGAGTCAGGATTTGAAGAAAATGGAGATTCAACTTGGTGAAAATGTGACACAAAGTAAGTTGACAGAACTAAAAATAGATCCTGAACGCCAACGTGCTGAGTTTTCTAAGGAGATCAGAGCGATCAAGCGTACAGAGTTTGCAAGGGACAATGATGACTATCAACATGGGAGGGTATATTTTTGGAAGGATGGCAAACCGGATTCAAATACTTTTCATCGTAGAGGTGTCGCTACCGGGGTTTCTCACAGGCGCCGACAACCTGGAGACCATGGATCATGGGCCTCCTCAGCTTCTTGTGATTCTGACTCCGATGCTGTCGGCCAACGGCGTAAAGGTCCAAGCCACGCTCCGGTCGATATTCGAGGAACGGAACGGAACGGAACGGAACGGAGGTTAAGCAGATCAAGAAGAAACGTAGAAGGGCAAGCGGAAAAGGCTTTTCTCTGCCTCCACGGATGACGAGGAGCAACCAGGGGATACGATAATGAACTTTTCATTACATACAGGTTACTTTCTAAACCTTGCATCGCTGCTCATGGCAAAGGACTTCTTCATTCCCAATTCTGATAGCAACGATTCTGACGCCATTATTGATTTTCACAAATTTTTTTTTAGAACCCTTCGACTCAGGGAGTCCTTCGGTTCAAATGAACAATCGATGATGTTTCGCCCACTACCACGCAGAACATTGTTACTTTTTGAACATTCTGGTGCTCATTTTCCTTTTAAAAAATAAATAAATAAATAAATAAAAGTCGACTTTTATCTCGTCGAGGAATAGAAATTCGTCCGTAGACACTCACTGTGGAATTTGATGTAAAATATTTACTTAAGAACAAGAGATAATATAAAGTCTACAATAATGTCAAAAATGGAGCGGGATGCTTTGCTTGATGTTAGTAAAGACAGTACTGTTCTAGTGTGTCCTGCAGATAAAGGTGGTGCTATTGTACTCCAACGAGCTTCAGACTATGAAAAGGAAATTCGTAGACAACTGGATGAACATGTTTTTTTTTTTTTATGAACGCTTACCTGCATGATCCTACCAATAAACTAAAAACGTGTCTTCATTCTACGTTTTCGAAAAGGGTGAATTTAGTAAAAACGAGTATGGATTTCTTAAAGTAGATTTTCCAGTTACACCCATTAGGCTATATACACGTTGCCTAAAGTTCATAAAGGCCTTCATACTCCTTTGAAGAGTCGATCTATAGTGAGTGGTTTGGGCAGTCTCACTGAGAATATTTCATCCTATGTGGACTTTGTCATCAAACCGTTTGTACGTACTTTGCCACCTTACGTTAGAGACTCCACGGATTTTATTGAATCATTATATGGTGTTGACGTCCCTGTTGATTATGTCCTCCTTCTTACTTTTGATGTTCAGAGCCTATATGCTAGCATCCCTCATACTGATGGTTTACTGGCTTTAGAACATTTTTTTTTTTTTAAAACAAAGATCAATTGATGTGAAACCTAGTAAAAATGATTTCATTTTAAATCCTTCAAATTCAAATCATTCAAATCCTTTCTTTCCCAAGATTTTGCTTTATAAATGGTACGCTGATGATATTTTTATGATAACGAAGGCTACACCTGCAGAGTTGATGCCGTTTTCGAGTTGTCTTAATTCAAGGACTGAGAATGTGAGAATGTTTACTATGGAATGTGACAGAGCGAGTATCAGCTTTCTTGACGTTAAAGTAAATATTTGCGACGGGAAGATTTATACCAATTTGTGATTGTGAGAAGAGACTGTTACAAAGGTAACAGTGTTTTTGGGTTTATACTTTAAATCCTTTGTCACCATTAAGGCTGAATGAGGATTTTGATATTAAGCCTTTTCTATAGCGATGTATGTGTCCCTTCATCTGCTGTTATCAAAGGTGTAGTTTTTAATAATAAAGATATTGTTATATTTTTGATAGTGCTTTATAATATATTTTAGCTTATGAGTAAGAGAGTGAAATATTTAATAACATATTCCTGCAGGGGTTATCCTTGTGTGGATTGTTTTGTTCGTTGTTATTTTATTTTTGTGTGCGTCACATGATTTGAATTGATTGTCACGTGTTTTGGAGTGTGAGCTTAATTAAGGTGATTACCTGCTTCTATAAAGAGTTGTAATTTATTCCCCATGGGTATTGTGCCTGATGAAGAGCTGATGGTAGAAACGTTGTGCTTTCAATAAAAAGTGTTTTGGAGCTGTAAATTCAGCATGCGGACATCACGCTTCTCTCTTCCTTATTGCTAGATTTGTCATAAGAGCTAGGATTTCAAAACACTTCAAAGTCCTCCTCTGTTCTCATTTACAAGAATCATTTGCGCATTAAATCACTTTATCCTGGTCAGGGTTGCAGTGAAACCAGAGCTTAGCCCAGGAACACATGAGACAGGAATACACCCTAGCTGGGACTCCAGTGGATTGCAGAGCATGCACAGAAAGTTTCACACCTAGGACCAGTTTAGAGTAGCTGGTCTACCAACCAGCATGTTTTTAGGAAGAAACCTGGGAACCCCAAGGAACTCCAGGTCCATACAGACAGCAACTAAGCAGGCTGAGGTCAGGATTGAACCAGAGACCCTGGAGCTGTGAAAGACTACCCTCTGTTCCACCAGGACACCTTAACACGAATCATATTATAAAAAAAAAAAAATTTAAAAATCAGTGACAGTCAATTCAGTTCAATTATTTCCTTTTGTTTTATCAAAACTGACATGATTCACCACTACAGTGAGAATTCCTGCTTCTTGCTCCATATAAATACAGGTTTTTGAAAGTCTTCAGAAACTCAACTGCATGCCAGATTCAATCGGAAAAAGAACCAAAATAAGATGAAGGTCTTGATCACGTGTTTGGTAGAAAGGGAGCCTCAGCAGGGTGTCAGGAAGAAGAGCAATGAAAAAAAGCAGCAGAATCGTGTGCAGTATTCTCCACATACTGAGTAATTATTCCATATGCATTTATCCCTGTATTTAATCACATTAATTCAAATACGAGCCAGTTTAGGAATGAACAAGAGGTCCTATTTACACTTTTTGAGAGAACACAATCATTCAGGAGCATTTATGTTTTAGCCCATTTTATATATTCAAATTATGATGTAAATGCTTTGTGGGAAACCATAAGCAGTCAGGATCTTTTTTTTTTTTTTTCTCCACCAAGAGTACACATTTTGTGATGATTTAGTCTCTGTATACACTTTTGTTTGTTAGCAAGGACACGTGACCCTCATTAAAGCTGTGTAAACGGTTGGGATTATTAAAGCCACCAGTTTATTGATCTGATAGTGGTCGCTGTGTGAGTGACAGGGGTTGAGTGATGACTTAAGACTAATTAATATAAAAACACAACGTACAAGGACCATGGATGAAATACACTGACAGGAAACAATAAAGATGCCTATTTAAGTAATCCAATATTAGAGGAAAGAATACAGAAACACACATGACTTGGTCATAGTGCGAGAAATAATCAAACAGATGCCACATTGAGAAAAAAATAAAGAAATGTGGAGAGGCAAATTTAAAGACACAAAAAGTACAACATACAATCTTTGTGCAAAATAATTCCCTTGCAATATCTAAGGTGAAACCTAAGCATGATTTTCTTGACAAAATGGACTAACCATGGATCGCCTCTGGCCAAGAGAGTAGCTGCATTGTGAATAATGCAAACATGAATTAAAACATCATTAACGTACTGCCAAGCTAATTGCATCCTAAAAACACGGTCTCATAAACACACCCCTTGATACACACATGCATTCATATGCTGCTTACATTCCATCACATGTAATAAGATTTATTTCTTTTCATGTAATTTGTAAACGGTAGACGGTTAGGTTAAGATTGACAGTGAGAAATACAGCAGATGATGTGGCATGGCTGAGTGGTCATTTCCCTCAGCTCTGACTCACTATTCAACCCATCATGTCAGAAAGGCTTTTTACTCCATCTCAGAGTAACCTGCAGCAGATGTGTTAAGTAATGACCGCCATTAATTTTGCCCCAGTCCATCCGCAGCCCAGACAGGAATAATGGTCCCACTGGGCCACCACCCTCCCACCTGATCGCTCTCAGCCAGAAATAAAAACAAAAAACTAGGCTAACCTAAGCGGAATCTAGACTGTACCATCCCCGATGCTCGTGCCATGGTGATATTAAAGACGTGCAGGAATAAAACATCCTGAACGTAACACGGCGTGTAAATTATAACACTGGATTCAAGATTTTCTTTAGGATAAGAAGCCGGCACAGCGAGTTTCTGAGGGATGCTTCTGTGTGCAGCCAGATACTGGTTAAAATTTCCTCTTTTCATGTAAAAGTGTACGAAGCTGTGATGGGCTGCTTCAATTTGAGCTGTAAATTATTCAGCGCACAAGCACTGCAGTGCAGGAACCAGCAGGCTGTAGAAAGAGCTCCGCACACCCCCATACCCCTACTAACGAAAGAAGAAGAAGAAGAAGAAGAAACTTCATTCCTCGCATATTTGAGTTAAGATAGTTATGCTTAAGATGGTTAACCTATACCAGTGTGAAATCTCATACTATTGACTACAAAATCTCACACTGTTGACTTTGGTGCGCCGTTTCGGTAGTTTTGCAATCATGTCTGAAAGCACAGTGAAGAATATTCAGCACACTAATGCAATTCTACAACACACAGCAGTAGCTCAGTGTGATGATGATCAATTATGCAAAAACTAATAAGCCTTGATAGATGGTGCGTGGCTGGTGTTGCCACCTCACAGCTTCAGGGTCAACTAGTTCGAGCCCGAACTTATGTTACAATGTTTCAGTCTGTACGGAGTTTCACAAATCCTCCGCATGTTACCGTGGGTTTCCACAGGGTTCGCCGGTTTCCCCCCATCGCCCAAAAACCTGCATGTAGGTGGACTAGCTATTCTAACTGTCCCTTTGGGTGTGAATGAGTGTGTGAGTGTGCACTGTGATGGTTACAGAAAATGAATGAATGAATGAATGAATGAATGAATGAATGAGTTGATGTCCAGAAAGCAAAGCGCTTATTTTCATAAAGAACAGTGAACTAGGCTATAAGTGCCAAATGATTATTTACGGTTACAGCGGATGGATCTCGAATCGAGAGAGCAGTCCTGACGGAACATGTGCATGAGGAGGAGCACGTGGAACTGAAAGCTTGATTTCCCATTCCCCCCACCCCACACACACGGAGGCTGTTAGTGCGCATGCGCGTATGGAATAGGCACACGCACCGTTTCTAAGAGACTATTATTACAACAGTGTAAATGTAAATTGAAGTATTGTGCATTAAAAAAAAAAAAAGAGAAAGAATGAAAGAAAGAAACAGTGCGCGTTTAGATTTGCGTGTGCACTTACCCAGCCTCCATTGTCCCGAATCCAGTTCTGCAATGGCCCGTTCAGGTAATCCGTCATCCAACTTGCTATGTTGTCCACCTGGGACGCCATCTCCTGGTTCACGCTCTCCACGCAAAGGGTGCTACCGAACTCGAAGAAGACCACGATGCGGCCCCAGTTCACGCCGTCCCGGAACAGCTCCTCGATGACGGCGGTGAAGCGGCGCTGCGCGGTGCTCGGGGTAAAGTGCAGCTGGTCCGACATGGCCGCGAAGTCGCGCTGGTACGTCCGCTCGATCTCATCGCCGGCCTCCCGGAGAACGCGGTGCAGCGGTAAGACGGCGTGCGGCCTGCGATCCACAACTTCCGCCGGCGGCTCCCTCAATCCGTCGCCTTGCTCTGCTCCAGCGCGGAACTCCCACACGTAGCCTCGCTTCAAAAGTTTGTGATACAGATACTTCTCAACGATATCCCGATTATCATAGGGACTTTGGTTTGCCATTTTTTTTTTTTTTTGGTTTTTTGTTTTTTTTAAACGCCGTGAATCGAGCTGACGCGCAATGCGTAATGTCAGAGGGTCACTCGGAACGCATCTCAGAAACAACCTGAAAACTGTCTGTCGCGGAGCAAAACCTCAAAACCAACACGAGATCCATTTTCACGCCGGTCACATCTGTCTCGCGCGTCGATCTTCTTACGATCCCGCCGGGCCCTGGCGGCGACTGCGTGGAGCATGAGGATGAGAGCGCTGTTCCACGAAAGCGAACGCGAGATCCCGAAGTTGTGCGGCGCAAAGCTGCGGCTGATGAGAAGGCGCGCTTTTGCGGCGGGACCACCGCGAGCTTCTGTGCGCGAGCGTCCGCCTCGATCGCAGCGCTCGAGCACGGAACGCCCCCTTTTTTTTTTTTTTTCTCTCTTCTTTTTTTTTTCTTTTCACCGAGCAAAGTTGCAGCTCATTCAGGCGCTGCTCCAACGCGTCGCTCGTCCGTCCGCGCAAATGCGCAATGGTGGTGGGGTGGGTTTTTTTTTTTCTTTCCTCCTTCGGATTTTCAAGCTGGAAATATGATCCTCAATAAATAATAATTATAATAATAATAATAATAATAATAATAATAATAATAGCTAATAATAAATACGCGCGCGCGGCGGAAATCAATTTCCCCTGCGTTTGAATTTCATGCGCATTCGGCGTCACCCTAAAAAAAAAAAAAAAAAAGACGGAAGAGAAATCGGTATGAAGTGCACGCTCGCGCTCCACTTTTATCTTTTACCCTCTCTATCAGCAATTCCAGCATTTGTCAGTAGAAAGCTAACATCACGCGATGAAGATCCCGACAGTGCTGCTGAACTGAAGCTTCGCTCATTCAATCTCTGTGTGTGTGTGTGTGTGTGTGTGTGTGTGTGTGTAATTGGAGACGCTGTGAACGCGCAGGCTGTTGCTCCTAAGGGCCGGCACTTCCTCTACGTCACCCATTCAATCTTTCTCAGTGGTTACTGGCTGCGGCCAAATCCCAAACGGCCTCGTACTCATTCAAAGTGCACTAGAAATGGTACGGAATACTTACAACCGAATACAGCGCACTACTTATTCATTATGGTGCTATTTAGAGCTGTTAGGACAATGGTTTGCTATACGCATAGCCTTTGACCCATCAGAACATGGATGGCTGTAGGCCTGTTGATTCGTGTGCGTTTTTTGTTTTTTTTTCTTTCTTCTCCTCCTTTTCTATTTATAACCTGGTGTGTGTGTGTGTGTGTGTGTGTGTGTGTGTGTGTGTGTATAGTCACGTTTTAATGTGCGGCGCTTCCCAAATTTGAATCGCAGAGCCTCGAGTAGTTTAACTTGCAAATAGGGCAGGATAAACATATTGTGCGCACTGAAATAGCCAACTGCTGTCAGTGTTGTTCATACTGTAAAGCAGTGGTCACCAACCCTGTTCCTGGAGACCTGCCTTCCTGCAGGTTTCACCTCCAACCAAAAAAAAAAAAAAAAAAACACAAACACACACCTGTTTTAGTTTATGAAGAACTTATTAAAAAGCAGTCCCTGCATCCCAACCGGCATTCTATCTGTACTAAATAGCACCCGAGATGAGAATTAGTATGTCCCAGATCGTAGCATGTTGAAATTAGTATCCCAGTGACACCCGGATGGTGTACTGTTTCCGATAGATTTTTGAAGTGTGGATCCATGGACACTTTTTTCAGCTAATATTGCCCACAACTCCTTGCGCAAGGGAAGAAGAGTTTTTGTGACGTTTTTGCGTCGCCGAATTCACGTATGCGTGTTCGAGAGATGTAAAGGAAATGTGGAAAAATAAATCAAGGGAATCCATCCAGACATTTTCCGTACCGCTTATATCCTTCAGGCTCACCGGGAACCTGGAGCCTATCCCAGGGAGCATCAGGTACAAGACGGGGTACACCCTGGACTTTCTCAGGGCAGGGCACAATCACATACACATTCATACACTACGGACACTTTGGACACGCCAATCAGCCTACCATGCATGTCTTTGGACTGGGGGAGGAAACCGGAGTACCCGAAGGAAACCCCCGCAGTACAGGGAGAACATGCGAACTCCACACACACAGGGCAAAAGCAGGAATCGAACCTCCAACCCTGGTGGTGTGAGGCGAACGTGCTAAACACTAAGCCACCGTTTCAGTGTTCTCTTCCTGTACATGGCGTGTTAGTACAGTATGTTCCAATATTTACGTACTCTTTTAATGCACACTCAAAAGTATGTACTTTTTATTTTTCTTTATAAAAGAGCACATACTTTTAGTACATAGTATAAGTATGCCAATTGGGATGCAGGGAATGATTAGATGGTCAGGTGGGCACGATTATGGTTGGAGCTAAGTCTTCAGGAAGGTAGATCTCCAGGAACAGGGTTGATGACCACTGCTGTAAAGAATAAAGCAGCTTATAAAAGTGTGAATGTATGACAAGAACATAGACTCAACCATTCATAATTTAGATAGAAATCAACCAAATGAATTTTGGGTAAGGTTGCCGTTCTGTAAAGCTGTATTTTATTGTCCATGGTTTATCTTGGGTTGCAGGATTTAATCCAAAATGATACCCATATGTCCAGCATGACCTCATGCTTCAGCCTGGGTTTTTTTATTATTATTATTATTATTATTATTATTATTCGTATTCTTATAGTGTAAGAGGATCTTCAAATCTTGATTGTCACTACATGACCTGGATTGCATGCAGATTTCTTATTCGTGTGATGAACCCTAATAACACAGTCACACTCCCTAGATAATGGTTCGGTTATTTATATGGTGATGGACAACAAAGCCTTTCAAACAATAAAACCCCATGGATGTCCTTTCTAAATTATTCAATTCAAAATACATTAACCATGCTGACCTAATGCTAAAGTGGACAAATCTTGGCTGATGTTTTAATTTAAACTGACAAATGGCTTGTTCTTCAAAGCAGAAAATCAAACACAAGCTCACATCGCAGTCAGTGTTTATTTGATATATTACGTGATAAGCTGTTAAGGTTTGAACCTCAGGTTATTGTAAGCTCTGGATACTGTGTTACGCAGTGGGTTTCTACTTCCACTGCTTCTTCTCATAGTCCCAGTTGACAGAGAAGCCGTGCACAGGGTTGACCCTCATGTCGATCATCCGTTGGGTTTGCTTCTCCACCCATTCAGGAGAAAACGTGTGCGGCACGTCTCCGTACACTGCAGAACACACAGAATGGAGAAGCGAGCTGACCACAGGCAGGTACGATGATTAAATCAGGGATAAAAACAGGCTGTACTGTTACAGGAAAATAATAAATGACAGGGTTGTGTGTGATATGACCTGGTACCGCTACCGCCCCCAAAATTGTGGTGGAATTGTTTTCCTGTCATACCACAGTTATCTGTCAACAATTACATTTGTTTTACAAAGAACTACACGTACATTTTATCCCATTTATAGTAATGTCTAATACGGTGGACTGTCCACAAGCTAGTTCCTGTTATAACTTTATAACAGCTATAAATATTCATTCCCTCACCAGCCTGACTTACTCTCTCTTGAAGTTAATAATACATTACAGAGAAAATGCAAACCCCTCTGCCCTGAAGGCTTTTCCATGTTGGAAAAACTTCGAGTTACAGATTTACCGTATCTCTGACAGTTACAAAGCACTGACACTGGATAGTCCTTACAAAAATGCCAAATAAACAGAAAATAAACAGTCCTTACAGAGAACTTCACCTCATCAGCAACCTTTTTAACCATTTATGTGGAACATCTGCTATACGTGTCTCTGTGTACGTCGTTACTATAGAAATGATAGCGTATTCAAAAGGAGAGCATTGATATAAACCTTACAGCCAGAACTACTGTAAGAGTTGCAGTTAGGAAATGAATCACCATCAACGTCTGGCCAATCCGAACTGAGCATTCAAAAGCGCTGTAGTATAAGACTTGTCTGATGTTCATCAAAACCACAAAACGTATAAATACAGAACTAAAACCCAGAGAAACGCAGCGCTGCTGAATTCTCGGATCTATAATTGGTCAGAACACGTCGATGAATTTTCTCTAACAGCAGCTCTGACAGTACCGCCAGCTGTAATTCAAATGTTTTATCTTAATCTGTTCGCTCTAATACATTATCGTTCCTATAGTAACATCTCATTCACAGGGACATGTACGGCAGCTGCTACACGTAATCTGCTGTAAGGCTCATGAAAAGAGGATTAGAAAATGTGTACTTCACAAAGAAGAGCTTGTAATAGTTGATACGAGCTATACAGCTTTCTGTAAGGAGACGTTTATTTAACATTTATGGAAGGTGGAAGCATTTTGTAACAGTCGGTAAGTTGTTGATCACAGGGAAAGTCTTCGGGACAGAGGGCTTTGCATTCTCTGTAACATGACAAGTTGCGTAGTTTTTTGTCTTAATAACGCCTAGAAAGAAGATGAAAAGAGAATACGGTGAGGTAATGACTGTTTATAACCGCTATAACAGCGACTCATTTGTTTAGTGGACATTCCGGGACGTTGCATGTAACTGTAAATAGTTAACAAGCATGACGTGTCATTCATTAATAAATAAAATTTTGCAATTGTTGAAAAAAAATGCTGTGGTTTAAGAGGAATAAAACTGCAAGATATATATTTATATATTATAGTAATTTATATCACAGTATCTTGGTGGAACACTGGGTAGTTTGTCTTGCTAGGACTAACTGTTACAGTTTTTTTTTTTTTTTTAAATAGTTTTCTATGAGAGGTGTCAGTTGCATCCACTTTAAAACTTATTTCCTGCCTTTAAAACGTCTTCTGCATTCTCATTATAAACTTAGATAAGGTGCTTAGTTAATAAGCACCTTATCTCATTGTTATTCTCATTTTAATTAAGGAAAACCCAATGGTAAATTATGAAGTACATTTCCAATTTAAAACAAGTGACATCCATTAAGCACGCTATTGTGTGCCACATGGTAATAAAATGCTAATTAAGGTGAGTTCACTTAATATGCTAATCATTTTGACATTGCACAGACAAAACGATCACAAAGAAAGACTTATCAAACGCTAAAGAGTCTGAATAATTGCATATATATATATATATATATATATATATATATATATATATATATAATTCTGAAAATATCACTAATTTTGGGCTCTGACCGTCATAGTATGAATAGATTTAATTCAAAGAGAGAATATGTGTGAAAACATGGTTGGTGTCTTCTAGAAAGTTGGACAGACATTGTTACAATTAATCCACTGGGTTTCAGTTCACAGATAACAAATTTCACTTTCCACAGTTTGTTGCAAACTCAAAGCCAATGGAAAAGTCTGGTCGGTGCAGACAAAATCTCCACTAAGTGAGAAACATCAACAAAAGTATCTGTAAACGGATTTCAGCAAGCTTGTCTGGATTGATGACATGAAGGCCACTTTGTACGGACCTGATGATCGAGTCTGTGGTCGCAGTTTCTTTGACTGATGTGGGTGTGTCGTTATAAGGGCAGGAATCATTAAAGATTAAATTATAGACCTTTTTCAATTGCCTGCTGAAATGAACAAAGAGAATCTGATTTTCTGGACAAAAACCTACTGAGACGTCGACTACATTCAGGAACCGGGTGATAGCTCCTGAATGGGAGAAGCAAAACAAAGCATATATCATATTTAGTGTTCACCAGAAGCGTTTATTGGATAGTTAAGGGTTTTTAGCTTCCATAAATGGTTCTACTTTGACCCCGGTCTGATAGGAAAAGACTTAGTTGTAGGGTTCCATATAGAGTTCCAGAGGGACAAACTGATCAGTGATTCTATATTAAACTTTCTGTATATCTTTTTTTTGTTTTTTGTTTTTTGTGAAAGTGCGATGACAGTTCCGATATTTCAGTTTTCTTTTTAATATCCCATTCTTCAGTATCAATCCTCATTTATTCAGCTTTGGTAAGCTGAGGTGGAAATACACCCTGGATGAGATGCCAGTCCACTGCAAGGCACCATGCACACACACATTCACACACACATTTACACTTAGTTGGAAATTT
Organism: Ictalurus furcatus; assembly: GCF_023375685.1. Lineage (NCBI taxonomy): Eukaryota > Metazoa > Chordata > Actinopteri > Siluriformes > Ictaluridae > Ictalurus > Ictalurus furcatus. The sequence continues at coordinate 1,511,435 of NC_071277.1, read as the reverse complement.
ATGCTGCATTTGAGGTGAACTTGCAACTTCTAATTCCCTGCCTACAACCGGTAAAAGCCACTGAAAACGCCCCCTCAAATCACAATTTCAACTCATCAGCTTGGGGTTTACAGCAGTATCGGCTTTAGATCTCTGAATATAAAGACACAGTATGTGGTTAAATCTATAACCCTGACCATGCTTAATCATGTTTTGAGAAGGTGATCATCAGTGTTAGAGTCATCATAAACGTTAGCCCGCTAGCTTGTTGCTAAGCTGCTTGCTATTGTCTGCTGTTGTTGCTGAATTGCAATGTCAGTCAAAATCATTGCATGAATGTTTGAAGAACATTTATTCAAGACATGCTTTCATGGAGGGAAATCACATTATTACAACTTTACCACTTTACCATTACTACTTACAAACTCAGCATTAGAGTGGCTAATCCGCCTACTGGCATGTTTTTGGGAAGAAACCGGAGAGCCCGTAAGAAATCCGCATGGACACAGGGAGAACATACAGTACGAAACTCCACACAGACAATAAACAGGCCTCAGGATTGAACCCTGGAGCTCTGGGGCAGTAAAGGCACAAAAAAAAAAAAAATACTTCTCACATATGTTTCTAAAAAACGCATGCTGTAAAAAAGTCACACACTACAAACACTAACTTTTGCAAATTCTTTCTTTGGTGGAATTAAATGAAACATAATGGTGAAAATGGTTTGAGAATGAATATACGTTTTGGTTTGAAACTCTGTTTTCCTCACGAACTTGGCACACACTGTATTTTCAGTATTTTCAGAAACAGCCTTGGATAAAATAAACTCATTGTCTTGGATAAAATGGGGCCCAGGATGTCAGTAGTAACAAAGTAGTAACAAAATCTAAAAAGGAAATAAAAAGAGGAATGAAAGAAACAGTTAATTGTGTGAAATCCCCTAAATACCCCACCACACACATAAACACACCACAACACACTTTTCACACATCAGCTCTGTCAGCAAAACAAAGATAAAGAGCTAATAATTGTCCCGACAGACGCGGCACCTGATGAAGTGTCTACTCTTATCTTCTGACTAGAAAACAGGAATGGAATAAACAAATGAGTGAGAGTGCAGCCAAAGGGAAGCACACTACTCCTGCTTCAGTACTATCAGGTAGAATTTCTACACACAGACACGCACTCAGGCAGCCACCGTGTAATATTGTGAAACTGAGTCACATTCATTTATCATCGAGTCAGGTATCATTTCGACCCAATCTGAACACATTTTTCACCACTTCTTTTATGTGTGTTCAAGCCTTCAAGTCTGCTGAGTGTCTCCTAAGTCAACCCCCGGCGAGTGCTTAATGCCTAATGAGGTGCATTCCCTCGCTTTTCAAGTTCCAACATGAAGTAGACAGCGTGGGAAATACCCCATTCGCAACTGACTTCTGGAATGAATGTTTTCCCTTCTCTTCTTTTTCCTTCACTCACTTTGACTCAAAACTTAGCCGTAATGTTTCTCTATTTCGCTATTTTTTTTTTTTGCGCTTTCCCTCTGCTCTGTCTCTACTAGGGGATTAGCGCAATGCCACTACCTGTGTCTGTACAGTGCTCCAAATATCCATATCTGTACCTGTATTTAGATGTAACCGTGAAGTGGGCATGGCTTAAAACAGAAAAGCTGTCTTTCTTTGTTTGGTTTTATTTTTAACCCCGATCCCTCTGAGAAACACACTGAAAAAAAATAAAATCCTCAACCTCATCTACATCGTTCAAGATCATAATGGGTCTCGACTACAGAAGGACACAGGAGGGTCTTTTAAATCATGCTCAAGCGGTTAATTTTTGTCTGTTTGTTCGTTTTTACCTGCCCAGGATGCTTTCTAAAGAATTTAGTGATTCTATTTCCCAAAATTTAAACAAACCTGTAGCCTCATTTAAAACACCACGACTTTGGCCATGTAGTTATTAAGGATGGATGAACTAACACAGTATGTTCATGCTAATAAACATGGTCTTTTTTTTCTGCCTTAAGCTTCATCTGGCTGATTGCTCATGCCTTGTTGAAAGAAGAAATCTCCCACGACCACTTTTTGTTGCATCCTAGGCCTGATGTACATCTCTAGTGCCAGTTCATTCACTATAATCTGCTCTTATTCAGTTACAACCCTACTCTCAACACTCCCGTTCTTTTCTCTCCTGACTTCCTTCCTCAAAGAGCCAAGGCCTCCAAGACACAAGGTGGGAGATGCAAGTCTCAGCTGCATCCGACCGTGGTTCTAAATCACATGCACCCCCCCCCAATTCCTTTCTTATTCCCAGCACACACACAAAAGGCTTTTGCTCTGGCGTGTTCATTATCAACTGCTCACCATCAATCATACACAGACAGCCTTGGAAAGAGTGGAGGTGCTAGTTTTGGGGTCTGGGGATTTTCTTAAATGAAGTCTGAGTTCAAACAGCTACATCTTTAGCTTTTTTTTGGTCCCTTTCAGTTTCTGGAAGCAATGGCCAGCAACCCAGCACTGTCCAATTACTGAGTGTGAGCACCAAGGACGGGCTGCCAGACAGAGAGTGTCTCCTGCAGGTGAAAAAGCTGGTATGATTCCACCCTTTCCCACCTCTTTCGCGGTTTACTCGCTGGATTCGCCGGAAAAGTTTATATTTATGAATAAGTATCGAGGAAATAACTGCAGTGTAATTCAGTAATAATAGTGGATGTAGTTAAAGGAAAAAAAAAAAGTATGAACCAAGTTTCCAGCAAAACAGGACATTTCAGAGAAAAGTCCTTCATCGTCAATTGATTCCGAGGCTGTAGGAACAAGTCTGTGAAACGAGACAGTTTATGACACCTAGTACCAATTTAGTAACAAATAAACTGTAACTTCCAGGAAATCTCAGAAACATCAGCTGGTTAAGGAAGCAGGTCAGGGTACAACAAGAAAGGGAAGGTGATATCAGTACATTTTTCTGGCTGTGAAATCAGCAATGCCATGAACACCAAAGGAAAACATACCTCTTTCATTTTACAACTGATCTACAAATACTGTATCAAGGATTCCAGGAACTTAAAAATGTGAGTATACGCTGTAATAAAATAACAGCAGAAACACAATAGTTTGAAAAGATTGGCCAGTAATCAGGGAGCAACTTTTCTTCTAAAAAGCACATAGAATTCCATTATAAATATTTATTAATAATCACATTAAGGGTATTTACAGTTTAAAAGTTTTTAAATCAAAACATTTCAATCCATTATAACAATGTATCTGTGCTTAGTTAGCACAATGGTCAGAGAGGCAACAAATTCTCCAAAGATCGCAGTTGGAGATTTGCAGAAGTTGCTAGCATTTTGAGGTCCCAAAGTCTCCGAATCTACAGTTAGATACCATCTCTATCTCTATGCCAATAAACTATTTGGAGAGTGTGCCAGAAAAAAAATGTGCCAATTTGGCAACATTCAAGGTGGGTATGGCATAAAAGAAGAAAAGTACTAATCCCTACTGTTACGTATGGTGGAGTAAACATTAAAATAATAAGTATAAGCAACATCACTCCGTCATCAACCGGCCACGCACAGGAGCTACTCGCAAGATTTCTGACCAGGGAGTCGGAAGAGTAGCCCAAGGTACCATCGTCAAAGAGAAAACAAAAGGCGATGCACTCACGCTCGCCCTGCAAGACTCCATTGCTAAAGAAAAGGCATGTCGAAGCTCGTTTAAAGTTTGCTGCAACTGATTTGGACAAGCCTATGAAATACTGGGAGAGTGTAGTCTGGTCAGACGAGAGCAAAACTGAACTTTTTGACTGCCATACTACACACCATGTTTGGAGAAGAAATGGCACTCCACATACCCTAAAAACACTACACCAACAGTGAAGTTTGGAGGTGAAGCATCATGGTGAGGGGCTGTTTATCATCACGTGGTACAGACTTCATATAATTGAAGGAACGATGAATGGAGCCCTTTACTGGGAGATTCTTGAGAAGAATCTGCTGCCATCCACCAGGATGATGAAGATGAGACGTAGGTGGACCTTCCAGCAGGACAACGATCCAAATCATACAGCAAAGGAAACTCTCAATTGGTTTCAGAGAAAAAAAATCAAGCTGTTAGAATGGCCCAGTCAATCACCTGACTTTAATCCAATTGAACAAGATTTAAAGACAATATGTTTAGAAGAATGGGTCAAAATCACACCTGAATACTGTGACTAATTTCTTCATACAGGTAGAGTCTTGAAGCTGTCATTACAAACAAAGGCTTCTCCACTAAGTATTAAATACATTTCAGTTGGCGTGTTCAATACTTTTTTCCTGAGTCATTCCTCTTTATTACACATGACTTCATTTATAGACTTTAATGTTTGAATGTCTTTATATGTGTGGATTTTTTTGAGTCAATACCAAAGTCTGGTGAAAATTCCATGTGAATAAACTCATTGGAAATATATTTACTGAAAAAATGTTGACGCGTTCAATACTTATATCCCCCACTGTGTGTGTGTGTGTGTGTGTGTGTGTGTGTGTGTGTTGTCCTTTTATTTTGTCCTTTTTGTTCTTCTACATTTACAGCATTTGGCAAACGTTTTTATCCAGAGCGACTTACAGACCTGTTTTGAAATCTCTATCAAAAACACATTCTCATGCTAGTTCATTAGGCCAGGGACAAGGATGACTTTTAAAAAATAGATTAGCAAAGTGACAATTCAAGTGCTTGGTGAAGAGGTAGTCTTCTATATTATTTATACAATATTATGTATCCCTCACTCTATATCATTACAAGTTCAAATGGAGTCTGATGTCTAATGTTGCTGATATAAATGTCTGTCTGAAAGTGAATCAGGTGAGGATGACTTTTTATACCCACCATACAAACGCTGCCACAACACCAACAGGCCTGTGAAGCCAAGGAAAATGAAGACCCCTCCCAGCACTGTCTTCCACTCATCAGAGCCCTTCCTCATCTCAGCATAGCTCAGTTGAAATGAGAGCCTATACACTGTGAAAAAAACATGAACACTGTACATTATTTACATGTATTGAGCACTCAACCCTGTTTCAAATCGCAACCACATACAAGACATTTTAGTATCATGCAGCGTACTGTATGCGAAACCTAACGCAAACAGGAATTATAGTGCAACACTGACACCTTGTGGTTATTGCACTGGCACTGCAACACAATTCCGCTAAACTGTTACAGCATGCAGTTGGGTCCATTTTTTTAAAATAAATAAATAAATAAATAACGTTAAATGCCATCAAATTGGATTGTAATGGAATTAAGTCCATACCTAGTGGATTTGAATGTGTTTACATCAGTGCAGTTCAGACAATGCTCCTTAGCTTTAAATGAATATGTTTTGCTTCTGTGCTTCAATGTAATTAAAGCAATTAGAATTTACAGGTTATTGTTTATTTGTCCTGGCATCTAGATGAGTCTTAAACTTGCCTTAATGAAAAATTCATAACAACTGTAACAAGTGAGTTCCAAATTCATTTGATTTCATACAAACTAATTTGGGAATTTGGGTAATTTTTTAAAACAACAGATATCATAATTACTCTTTTCCCAGTTGTTTTTGTGAGTACTCTTAGTATTTGAAGGGTTTCTTTTTTCCACAAACATATTTATATATGAAACAATTTTTCATCTAATTAAATATACCTACATTTACATACTTAATAATAAAAAAAAAATCTAGCCTGTGTCATGTTGTGTATTTATGTAGTTTTTTTTAATTGCCAATAAAACGATTTCCAAAATGACTAAATACATAATAAATAATATGCATGTCTCACTTAACTATTCTGTTGTTTGTGTTTAAAATTATGTCATTTATAAAATATAAGATGTTTAAAAACAGCACACATGTCTAGAGTTGGGAATTATTATTATACTCATTACTCTTAAGATTTTAAGTTGCAGTAAGATACGGTAGGGTTCATTACTAAAAAGTGGTTTACTACAAAACTTTATTAAATATAAGGCTTCCTATTCCTATTCACCAGGAATTATTCAAGTACTACAGTGAAACTAATAGGAAACGGATGTAGTGAACAACTGCATGAAAATATGCTGCGAGCTGTAACTGAAGGGCAGATCTCTACATCAAACCAGCTCACGAGAAGCAATGCACTGTCTGTGCTGTTAATCCGGCGAAACAAAACAGTACGGTTTGAACGATTTTAATCCCCATAGTCATATTTACGTGCTAGTTTCTCCTCCTCGGTGAGTTTGGTCCATGACTCCTTCTCTTTCTCCTTCAGCATCTTCTGCTCAGGAGTGAGATTTCTGACGAATGGGATATCAGTCAGTGGTGTATCCAGACGGTTATTGTACTGAGGAACACTGCAGTCAATCACATCAACACCTAAGAGTAAAGAAACACACAGACAATTACTGATCAGCAGGTTGATTCATTTAAATTAAACATGCATGCCAATAATCTATCATTAAGCAGTGCCGTCTACTGTGTAATGTGTGGAGTTGTATTAATCCCTGGTTTATAGGATGGTATTTCCTGCGATTGTATGTCAATAAGGCGTGGCTACGAATCAATCTATTGAATGCAAAAGGGTATTTTTCTCTACCTCTATTTTACGGCGATGAAATGCTTAATCCATGATAACTATTATGTACTGTATCTTATAATGAGTGACACAGAGAACTTAAACTGAATTAGACCAAAAGATCCTAAACCTTGACATGATTGATCATAGTATTATTCCAATTCAATGGTGGAATGATAACGTGATTCTCAGTGTGAACAGACTTTTGCCTGGTCCTGCCAAATAATTAACTGGAGGCCATGTATTACGTTTAATGTTCCACAACATATTAAGGTATGAGCTCAAGTTGCACAAGCACAAGCAACCCTAACCCTAACCCTAATGAAAGCGCAGTGTTTAACAAAAACTTTTGTTTACATTCATAAATGTCTGTAGTATTTTGGATATCTGACAACCTGATACCTGATACCTGACAAACTGGCTCATATTTACCTATAAATTTGAGATACAATACACACGTACTATACTATAACGTGATATTGACTGAGTAAATTTTAACACCCGCGAACAACCAGTGGGTTCTTCTTACATTCCTCACTCTTTCAACTGATTAATAAGCATGCAGTTTATTAGGTTATCACCGTGATAATATAATGGAAGCGAATTGTTACTTAGGTATTTAAGTAGATGCAGTTAATTCTGTAAGGAATAAAATGTAATGGGACGGTCCTGGGATGCATCACCGCTCACAGTGGATTATTCTCCTATAATACCGTGTCCCAAAAAGTTTTATTCCTCTAATACCACAGCAATTTGCCACTGATAACAATTTAGTTATTAATGAACGCCACATCATTTATAATCATACGTAATGTTGTGGAACGTCTGTGAAACAAGTTAGTTCCTGTCATAACCAGCTTCTCTTTTTTTTTTCTTTCTTTCTTTCTTTCTTTCGCTTCAAGTTAATAAAACTTGAAAAATGCAACCTGCTGAGAAACTGAGGTCCGCAAACCATCAACACTGGAAAGTCCCTTCGTAAATCATTCTTACGTTATATTATAAACGTTATATTAACGTTTAGCTACAGTAAACCTCACCACATTAACTATGATATGTTTTTCGACACGTTTTATAATCCGTTCATTTTATTATGCTGAAATGATTAATCTTGGATTGTGTCACTAACTGTTAGAGTGGTGCTGTCATGGGAAATTAATCAACAGCTTTCAACCAATCAGATTCAATATTTTGAAGGTTTGTGGTATCATTTAGACATAATCTCATGGAACAAATATAAGTCCAAATAAGTGTTTAGAAAATATGAAATAAGTCTCATAGGCATGTTGTTAATAGTATATCGAAAACTAGCTCACTTAGCTGCTAGTGCACGTTTCGCAAGTATATTTAGACATACTCATATATCACAAAGTAAATAGTATACTTGACAGTTGAGAAATTTATCTCCAAGTTTACATTATGATAGTAAATGGGGATACACTTGTAGTAATCAGGAATGTATTTTTTTTCGATAATGGATACTGAGGAATTAGTACTACTAAAGGAAGTGTGAACGTATCCCGTAGCATGACGTTGAAGGAGGTGGAAGTGATCCTGCTTGATCTCCTTCAGGTTTTACAATGACATTAACAATGAAAAGTACATCAGAGAGAGAAGATACCTGAAAATCTTATGTGGCGATACAAGGTATGTGTGTACTGTATTTAAAGTGTGAATGTGTATTAATGACTCTCACTGCGACTGTGTGAAGCCAGTGCTCTGGTCGAGGTGGACAGGCTCCTCCAGAGCCCGGTCTCAGCCCGCAAACCCCGAAGCAGCACACGGGACGAGAGCATCTAGGGCACAAGATTAAGGTTTTATAGATTAGGTCAATTAAGATTAGGTAAAGAAGCTTTGTGACTATTTCTACTGTTAGAATTGTTATACAAGTAAAACTGAATTAAACTAAAATTCAGAAATTACATTTTTACATTTAAATTACAATTATTACATTTTTGTTATTATTAGTAGTAGTAGTAATAGAAATCATATCATATATGTCAGGCAGCGGAGACGACGACAGGTGCTGTGAACGTTTTCGTTAAAAATAAAGACTGGCAAGCACAAACAAATCCAAAGCACGATATCAATATCCGAATCCAGAATCAGACAAATGGTCAGGTGTTGTACAAGCAGGTATTCAGAAGCTATGATCAGGAAATAAACAAGTGTCAAAGCCAGAACGAGCAAACATGAGCTTAGTATGTCAGATGCGTGAACAGAGCTGAACGAATATTTCGCAAAGTCTTATGCTGCGTCCCAATTTGCCTACTATCCATCCTAACTAGTATCCGAGATTAGAATGAGTATCCCAGTGATACCCGGATGGTGCACTACTTCCGGTAAATTTTTGAAGTGTGGATCCGTGGACACTTTTCCAGCTAATATTACCCACAACTCCTTGCGCAAGGGAGGAGGAGTTTCGTGACGGTTTGCATCGCCGAATTCAACCTGCAACCAGGACGGACGAGTGTAACCTCGGCGACGCGTCTTCATCATTTAAGCGTAAGAACTTACATAAGGTAGGGCGCATTTTATAGAGCTGTAAATGAAATGTGGAAAAATAAATCGAGGGAATGGTAAATGAAATTATTTTGTATAAATTGTATAAGGAATAATGAATGAAGAAAAGCCGAACTACAACGTGGGATGTGTTTACGGTGACAGGGTGTGGAAGACGACAACGATCTCTCCGTTACGTGACGTCTTAGTACGTCCCAGTACATACACACTTCTATGCTATACACTCAAAAGTATGTACTTTTTCTTCACAAAAAGAGCACATACTTTTAGTGCATAGTATATCTAGGCGAACTGGGACGCACAATTGGATTCCACGGTGGCCATGTTTGTAGCTGAAGGTGCATTATGGGAAATGGAGTCAGACGGTGATTTCCGCATTGATTGTCATAACAAGTGTGTATTGTTTGTAATTCGGCATGTAGCATAATTCATTTGTCAAAATAGCTTAAATAGTGTGGCAAACATTGCAGTCCTGCATTAAAAAATGATTGTTGAGACAAGCATGGCGAGATATTTTTTCACACTATTGTACTTTATTATTTTTAAATAAGGGCAAGAGGTCATGCAGTTGGTGCTATGTTGCCAGGACATGCTTTATTTTTGGCATACGCAATGCTGAGCGCCTGGTTTAACCAGGAATGGCCACAGGTCTTTAGCAAAATCAGTTCTCACAGTGGAGAAGTAAGATAAGATTTAAAGTAACTAAAGTAAGAATCGAGACACATTATACACCTACAGTGTTGGAATAACTCCCAGTGTTGAACTGACTCCTATGTCCTATAATTCACCTGCAGTATAATTCTTATAGTGCTCATTTCTGGCTGGGTTTCTACAAACACTGCAGAACGTAATTCAACTTTATATGCGGAGCCATTCAGCAGCACAGCTTTTAATCCCGTACTGTAAGAGTTCATTCAAGGACACAGGAAGAGTGGTCTGCATACAGCTGTTACAGAAGGGCATCTGTAACAAATAATGTTTTCTTGAAGGATCATATTCCTTTTACTTATGCGAGACATCATCTTCTTTGAGTGCAGATCCTTATGCCTATTTGATATTTAATTTATATTTACATTTACGCCATTTGTCACAATGCACTTTTCATGGATATCATCATATATCTTTATTAAATTGTTTTTTTGTTGTTGTTTTTTTTTTCTTTATTACAAACTTAAGGGAAGCACTGACTTGATGTTAAAATGTTGTAGTTAATATTTAAAATTGTAAAATATTATACAAATATTATGAAAAGCTATAATATTGTAAGAAGCTGTTCTGTTTTTTTTCAATAAATACATAAATAGATCAATAAAAAAAAATGAACTGATTTTTGTAGACATTAAATAAAGTATGGAACAAGTTTTATTTTGAATGCAACACTACTGTACTGCTAGCACAGCAATACACGTCATACGATACATATCACGCACTGCAAAAACGTCTTCAAGAATCATGATGTGTGTGGTTAAACAATGTCATGATGCACAACTGAATGACTTGGTAAATCTCGCGGTGAAAAATTGGTTACAACAATAACAGAATGCAGAATTATTAGCTATTGATAACCACTAGCTAATAATAAATAGCCCTTTATAAGATGGAACCTAATGTTATGTTTGCTGTGACTTATTGTAGCTCGCTAAATGACAGACAACTGTTGCTTATGTGTGTGACTTTTATGTCAGATGGAGATCCTGTTCAGATAGAGTAGCCTCATTATGTATTTTCTAGAATTAGTCATTTTCCCCTATCCTACATTGTATACTCCAATAATGTCACAAGGTCTAAACCTGACCATCTCACTGTAGAAGGTCTGGCTATTCCCCAAATGGCAGCATGTTGTCTCGGTATCCCTGTGGGTTTTGTCTGGGTTCTCTAGTTTTATGGTCTAATGGTGGACTATCTATATTAAATTACCATTAGATGTAAATGAGTGTGTGAGTGAACTGCATCCAATCCAGAATCCACTGCAATCCACTGATCAGCTCAGCTGTCACTGAAGATGAATGATTAATAACATGAACGAATGAATGATTAATAACAGTTAAACATAAAAAAAACAAAAAAAACAATTTTATTCACATCGAACCACATTGAATTTCCTGATTCAGTATTCAAGGGGAATCCTACACAGGGTCGTGGGGAGCCTGGAGACTATCCCAGGGGACTCAAGGTGGGGGACACCCTGGATGGGGTGCCAATCCACTGCAGGGCACACACACTCAAACACCCATTCACATACTACGGGCAATTTAGATATGCCAATCACCCTGTCTTTGGACTGGGGGAGGAAACCGGAGTACCCGGAGGAAACATCCAAAATGCACGCACACAGGGCGGAGGTGGGAATCGAACCCTCAATCCTGCCACTGTGCCTAAAGGGGAATCTAGGCAAATTATAACAAATATGCATAAAAAAAATGTGAAAAGGCAACATGCATAATACGAACTTTTGTGCGGCAATACAAAAAGCAAGTAAGTGCTAAAACTGTAGTCTGCTCGGTCTGTCATATTCATTCAGCAGCCCACTGAAGGAGCTTGTTGACGCTGCCACATGGCATCAATAAGAACCTTCCACGTAGAATATATTGCCGTTGCGTCGCATCACGAGGTATATTGTGCTATTTACTGTCATGCAGTAAAGTCCTGACAGTAAAGTTGCCTTACTGGTATGGTCTTTTGAAAAAGTTCTCGGTGCTCATGACGGAAACGCGCGCGACGCTCGAGCGCTCAGTCACATGCTAATGACAGGATTAATGTCTTGGCAATTCACGCGCGAATCGGTTCATTCTGGAGAACTCTGTTTTTACCGAGTCAGGCGAATCGATTCTCAGGCGGGACTTGGTAATTGATTAGGTGGTAATTAGGTGTAAATCCCAGCATACAGGTTAACATATTAATTCAATTGGGAAAAATGGAAATGTAGCTCGTTTAGCCAGACACAAACGAATCCCACTTGTAGACAAAACAACAGCATGAAACAGCCAGTGTCGGTTACAGATGTTTACACACAAAAAAAGGCGTAGAGGAGAATGTACTCGGTATAGTCGGCTCGTTTAAACGAAGAATCGAGTGACTGATCCGAAGTGAGTCATAACGATCACGCACGACGCTCGCGCATCTTTATACAGATTTAAGACGCGGCAACAACAAAGCGAAAAGATCAGGTTCATTGTTAATGGTGGTGACACACCCATCTTAGCGCGTAGTAACCTAAATCATAGAAACGAGGCCATGCATACAATATAACAGGTAGTTTTTAGAAATCTTATTTAAGATTGTGTCCTTATTTAAAAAATAAAAAGTTACATAGATTATTATTATTATTATTATGATTATTATTATTATTATTATAACGCATTCTCATAGCTAATGTTTTCAGTAAAGCAGTGCAAATAACTGTGGGTGACGCATCAAGTGAACTAATCTTCAGGCATATAAATAATCCTGCAGTTTCACCCTGAGATTCCAAATACAATAATAATAATAATAATAATAATAAAACACTGTAAGAATCACTCTATAGGATCTCCAGAATAAATCTAACGAGTATGCATTCGAGGGCAAACTATAGGAAACGGAATATTGATGATTGGTTACCTTTATTGGAGAGCTGCGCGCTTGCTGAACTTGTGTACGTGCTGTCTGTGCAGGAGCGCATGGGTCTCTGCTTTAGACGCGCGTGTTAGATTGGAGCAGGTGCTTTCCACTATCGGCTCCTTCAGCCAATCAGAAGAGGAGCAACCTGCTGGCGCGCGTCCTACTGAACCAAGTGCACGCGCGTTTCCTCCCTCCGCTCAAAGTCATTTGAAGTACGCCGAGTCCGTGTGTGAGCGTTATCACGTAGCCCTTTCACTGACTTCAAAAAGCTCAGGAGTGTTTAAAACTAACAGATGCACACACTTTTGTTTTCTTTTGCTTTTTCTGAGTCAACTGTCGGTTATGAGTTACCGCAGTTATTTTATTGACATTTACTATTCGTTGTGTAGTTTATAATTGCCTCCAGAGAGATACAATGATTTAGTGTAAGAATATTTAGTCCGGAGACTAGGAGAACTTCCTGTTTAACACAAAGGGAAAATGAAAGTTCTCTCAAGGCTTTGGAGAATAACAATAGGAAGAGACACTTCCGGTTAAAATTGGTTGGGTTTACAGTCAGATGAAGAGACTGCTGCTATGTGACTCAGAGAGCAAAGATTATACAATACAGGGGAACGCCACTGTGTCTCTCATTTGAACCATATGAATACCATCCAATAATCCACCCTGCTGAAAACTGATGCTTGCTCTGAACATCAACCAGCTGCCAAACCAAACCAGAACAGTGTATTTTCCATTTAATTACTTGCGGATTCTTTCACAAAACTGGCCAATAAACATTTGAGAGTGTCTGTAGATCGCTTGTCTGTAGTGTAGCCATTAGTAGATCAAAAGCCCTTTCATTGTCTCATTACCAACTGGTAAGGAAGGTCTACACCAGCTCGGTGTGTGTTTTGCCAACTGGTCAAATCAAGCTGGATTTATCAGCAGGGTCCAGACTTGAATAAACACCACAGTGCATATTTGTAGGGATGGTATGTACCAGTCCGATACTGGCCGTAGCCTATATGCTGCACCTGTAGGCTATCGGATGAATTTACCACAGCACAGCTAGAATAATTAGAAGTCTTATAACTATCCTTCTAGCCTAATTAGCATGTGTTTTAACTATCGTGTTGTAAACACTCTTGGTACGTAAATAATAAGCATAATATTGTACATGATTCGATATACAGTACATTATTGCGTATGTACTTTTGACAGACTTATAGGCTACTACAGTTTAGCATTCTGAGCTATATTGTGAAGCTTTACTCTAACACTGAGGTTTAACCCAGAGAGAGAGAGAGAGAGGGGGAGAGGGAGGGAGGGAGAGTGACTGAGAGAGAGAGAGCGAGAGAGACTGAGAGACTGAGAGAGAGAGTGAGAGAGACTAAGCAAGAGAGAGAGAGAGAGACAGACAGAGAGTGAGAGAGAGAGACTGAGAGAGCGAGAGAGAGAGAGAGAGAGAGAGACTGAGAGAGCGAGAGAGAGAGAGAGGTTTCCTTGCAGGTTTGGCTCCATCCACTATGACTCAACATGATGGAATGAACACAATTTTAGGGATTTACCCTCTGCCTTTTTGGCTTGTCATTCTAGGGGGGGGGTTCTTCAACAGTGTATCCATTTTAGAAAAAATTCCAACTAGAACTTTTCCATTAATAATGTGTGTAATTTTAGACTGCCCGATTACTCACAGTCATATATGGACTGCTTTAGTGATCAACAAACTTTGCGTTCATTTTTGTCAGCCTCATGTGCCTTAAACTTAAAATAAAAATCTTAAATCTGTGCTGGTGGAAAAGTGAAGTTGCGTATACAGTGCTGTGAAAAAAGTATTTCATTTCTTCTGTTTTTGTGTATGTCCCATACTAAATAGTTTTGAAATGAAATCCAACATAAAACAAAGGCAACCTGAGTAAACACACAATTATTATGATTATTATTAATTATTATTATTTATTGAAGCAAAAAGTGTTATCCAACACCTATCACCCATGGGGAAAACTAATTGCCCCCTTAAACTTAAACTCTGGTTGTGCCACTTTTAGCAGCAATAACTACTACCAAGCATTTCCAATAACTGGAGATCAGTCTTTCACTTACTTCTAGGACTTGGACTTACTCCTATGCTTTGGATCATCGTCTTCCTGCATAATCCAGTTGCTCTTGAATTTTAACTTACGGATCGAAGACCGGACATTCTCCTTTAGGATTTTCTGATAAAGAGCAGAATTCTTGTTTCCCTCCATTATTGCAAGTTGCCCAGGCCCTGAAGCAGCAGAGCATCCCCACACCATCACACTGCCTCCACCATGCTTGACCGTAGTTATGATGTTCTTTTTGTGGAATTCGGTGTTTGGTTTACCCCAGATGTAACAGGACTGCTGTCTTCCAAACAGTTCCACTTTCGATTCATCAACGCACTGAACATTCTCCCAAAAGGTTTGAGGATCATCAGAGTGTGTTTTGCCAAAATTCTGACAGAAATTCAGATAGTGGAATCATGAAGTGTGACATTTATTGATGCATGAGAGGCCTGTAGGTCCATTAAATGTTGTATTTGGCCCTTTTGTGACTTGCTGGATGAGTAGTCGCTGTGCTCTTGGTGGAATCTTGGAAGGTTGACCACTTCTGGGAAGGGTCACTACTGTGCTGAGTTTTTCCATTTGGAGATAACGGCTCTCACTGTAGTCCTTTGGAGTCCCAGAGCCTTTGAAATAGCTTTTCAACCCTTCCCAGACTGATGTCTTTCAATCACCTTCTTCATCATTTCTGGAATTTCTTTTAACTTTAGCGTGTTACTCCATAAAACCTTTTAACCAACTTCATGCTGTTGAAAAAGTTCTATTTCAGTGTTGATGTGATTGAACAGGGTTTGCAGTAATCAGGTCTGGTTGTGTCTGGTCCAGCTGAACCCCATTATCAATGCAGTTTCATAGATTTGGGGAATTAGTAACTACGGGGGCAAATACATTTTCACACAGGCCCAGTTGGTATTGGATAGCTTTTTTGCTTCAATAAATAACATGATCATCACATGATCATTCATCTGTATTTTGTGTTTACTCAGGTTGCCTTTGTTTTACATTAGATACTGTTTTAATTTCTGAGTTAATTTTGCACGAGATACACGCGGACAGAAGAAATCAGGATGGGGCAAATACTTTTTCCACTGTATGCAAGTAAAATACGCAGATTCGATTATTACACGCATCGCTATGATAAAAAGCAATATAAAAAACAAACACAATGCATCATTCAAAGTTTCAGTAGCATTATTTATTGTTTTCCAAACTGCAAAATGGAAAAATAAAAATCAACCCACAATGTTTAACCATTGTAGTATCATCATCATGCCAGTGATGTACATTTTTCAGTGGACATGATGTTTTCATCAGTGACCTTTACCATCAACACAGCCACAATAAAGATGACAGGACCTGCAAATGAAAATCTGTAATATTACAAACATACATTGAATGCACAGAAAAATAGACCTTTCTCTGGCACTTTGTAGATATCTCACAAGCTCTTCCTATGTACAGTACAACTGATACAGAGTATGAGGGGTTCTTGTTGCATGCCTCCGGTTTACCTGGAGAGAAGAAATAACTGCTTGTAGGCAGCGGCTGCGTTTTGAAATTGCACTCATTAGGTCATAAGAACGTCGTTTTAATGCATAGGGGCTGAACGCATCTTTCCATCCCTCGACATTAAATTTATTTTTAAAAACAAATATTAAAGTACAAATAAATAAAAGGTTGAATCTATGTTTACAGCATCATTCCAAAAACATCTTACTGAAATAAAACTTTTCAAAAGGAAGAAAAAAATAAAATAAAAATTACAATTTTAATATATATATATATATATATATATATATATATATATATATATATATATATATATATATATAAACTTAAACCTATTAAAATCACTGACAACGTATTCCAAACATTTTGGTTTTCAGACTCTGACATTCATTTTGTTTCATTTGAACATTCCCGCTTTCTCTTGGCCATCATAATGGGCGACAACTGGTGGACAGAAGGCACCATTTAAAGAAAGAGGGGAGACCAATAATAATAATAATAATAATAATAAAGGGTGGCTAAATGGTACTGACCAAAAGGACAGTTTCAAATGTGCAAGTAAACCCACAAGCCAAAGCTGTGCTATAAACAAAAGAACATGGAAATTAAAAAAAACTGCTGTGAATAAAACCAGTTCTAAATTGCTTGTCACTAGAAGGAATCCCCTCAGGATGATAATGGTACAGTCCAAAAGTACAACAGTGAGTTTAGTACACACAACGGAACGGACACCAGATGGCGATATTTCATATGTAGTGATAGCGAGCGTGCAGTAACAGCTTTAGACACTGAGCTCTGCAGAATCCCTGTGAGGAAGAGATCCTTGGTGGTCCACCTTGTCGCCCCTGTAGCCCATTTATCCATTCCCCCATCTATCCATTCCCTCATCTGGCCTACAGCAGCATTCACTTCGCACCCATGTACCCTTTTCCTCCTTTTGCAAGCCCTCAGTGGGCTGCAAAGTCATCCCAAACGCCACCTTCAGATCTACTTCCCGCTTCCTCTTCCAGCAGCATGACACAATTTAGCAGTCCTGATGTGCATCACTCAGCTTCCTCACTCTCCTTCCTGGTCAGACCTAGACAGCAAAAGAAAAGGGTAGATTAGTGTATGCAAGTACATCTTTCCTAAGTCGAGACCGCCCGTTCATAGCTTAGAAATTTCAAACACTTTCTTGCCGTCAGCTGACGCCGGTCTCAATGGCACTAAGACGAGTGCTGGTGAACAAGTCACATGATGACTCTCAACCAAAGACTTCCCTTAAGCAGTTTTTGTCTGCGAAAGCAAAAATCGGCGTTCACCAGGCTTAAACTGGACGGCTGAGTTCACAAAAGTTTAGAGGTAGGAAGTTGTGAGAGAAACTCCACCCATTTCCTACTGTACATATAGGATACAAGAGGAGGGGTGTAGCATCCAAATTAAACAATGTTGAAAAGCACAGTAGCAGACACATTGTTCCTAAATAAATAAATAAATAAATAAATAAATAAATAACACATACTAAGACTTCTACCCTTGAACACTCCACAGTTGACATGCTGGGGTCAAAAGGAACAGCTGCAGAAACAGAAGCCACGGGCGGCGAAGTTCAGTAAAGGGTCAATTGCACCATGCTGCCGTGAGGGAGGCGGTATCACAGCCTTCAAGGAGTGAGTGTGTCAAAAACCTTGTTAGTCTTGCCATTGATATTACAATTCAACATTACAATAATATAGGTCAAGTGCACACGAATCATACTAAATGTCCGTTAACTAGCCCGGTGTAACCTCAGCTGTTGTTCAGCTACTGCTTTTCTGGCTCTCCATATAAAGCAGCTTCATTCTGCACGGTCAAGGTCAATCCACTAACTACTCTCCAAATACACAACAGGTTCGAAGCGTCTTGAACAGGTACAGCACTAACACCAACGCTAAATATTACACGTTAAGGATTTACAGAGCATTTCATTTGAACCCAGACGCTGAAGTGCGAATTTTTTTAATTATCTATATTTAGCCCTAATAAAACGTGCTAAATTGAAGGCCATAACATCTTAAACTCTCCTACTCGTGCATGACTGGTTATTAAATCACTGTGACTACTTCGCTGATTTAATGACTAATAAAACTTGAAAAGCAAAACAAAACAAAAAACTGCAAAATAAGTCGGAGGGAGAAAAAGGCATTTAAACAGACGTATTCAATACCCAGTTCACACTAGACTCTGATACGTGCACATCAACAGCAAAACTCTCAGCAATCCATCTGCTAGTTAATATTCATAACACTCGTTGATCTGTATTCGGTGTCGGATATTCGCACCCAACAGAGTGCACGCGATAACATGCCACGATGTGCAGGGTGTTGTATTTGTTGTTGAAGTTAACAGCGTAGTGTAGTTGAATAAAAGAGAAAGGCCTACTCTGAACAGTCGGGGTTTTGGCAAAAATAAAGCACGATACAATACTTAAAAGACATTTCTCACAGTACATGATGCACATCGAAACAGGAACATTTTGTCTTCTGACCAACAACAGTGCTGCGTTTAAAAAATACCCATGAAACCTTAACTCATTTCATAGATAAGACGAAATAGGATAAAATAGTGGTTTAAAATTCTCTAATCAGAACTCGGGAGAGATTAGGTCTTCGGCGCTGACAACAGTCACAAAACTTGGACAACGTGTGCATACATACAGTTGCACCAAAAAGTTTGCATACCCCTTGCAGAATCAGCTAAATCTTAATACTGTTAACAAAATAATAAGGATCATAAAAATCCCATGTGTTTTTTCCCATTAGTACTGTCCTGAATAAACCGTTTCACATAACAGATGTTTACATATAGTCCACACGACAAGATAATAGCCGAATTTATAGAAATTACCCCGTTCAAAACAATTTACACCGATCATCCTGTTCAAAAGTTTACACCCTCGGCTCTTAATGTACTGCGTCGCCTTCTTGAGCATCGGTGGACGTTTGCACCTTCTGTAATAGTCGTGTACGAGTCCCTCAGTCGTCCTCGGTGTGAAAAGATGCATCTCGACATTATATAGCCGCAGTCGGAAAGGGGTCAAATATGCAGAATAATGCTGGAAAAGTAAAGAATGTGCAGGACCTGGAGGATTTTTCTGAAGAATAGTGGGCAGTTTAACTGCTCAGGACAAACAAGGGACTCGTGAATAACTCTCACAAAACATAAACAGAGTCGTGGATCATCCAGGTAACGACACGCGGTATTAAGAATCCAGGGTATGTAAACTTTTGAACGGGGTAATTTTTATAAATTCGGCTATTATCTTGTCTTGTGGACTATATGAAAACATCTGTTGTGTGAAATAGTTTATTCAGGACAGTACTAAATAAAAAAACATGGGATTTTTATGATCCTTCTTATTTTGTTAACAGTATTAAGATTTAGCCGATTCTGCTAATAATCAGCAAGTATAAGGATTACTCCCTGTTCAAAATTAAATGACCAAATGAATTCAAATGGACTGTGTTGATCTTCGTCTCTATCTAAATGGTACAAAATCAGTAGCCTTTAAATCCACACTGCCTTGCAGCTAAACTTAACAGCCATCCTTAATCTATTATGCTACACTATTACATACAGTATATTACTACATTCAGAGGCTCACAGACACTCATTTAAATCAACCCACTTCCATTAGGTCATACCAACCTCGACTGATAGTCTATTTCACTTTGTCTTTGTCTTTTTGTTTTTTTAAAGAGAACGTTTTCTCTTTAACCATTTGAGAATCTGACATGTACTTCTCTGAAAGGCGTCTCCGCTACGTGGACATTGCATCACGCTTCTACTTTCGTAACGTTTAACACACTATAACAAAGTCATAGTGACTGCCATTTAGCAATAACATGTTCCTCATTTTAGTTACTTACTTCAGAAACAAAGAAGCAGTTCTCGAGGGTTCTGAAGTTCAACTTAATTCGATGCAAAGCCCCCTTTCCCCCCCCATGGTTGGTCTGACCTCCTGAGCACTATACTAGGAACACCTGTACACCTGCTCATTCATGCTATTATCCAATCAACCAATCACGTCGGTTGGTTAAACTGGATATACCCTGCTCGCTCTTAATCATTTTTCTATCCCGTGCCCACTGTAGCCTCAGATTCCTGGTGTTTATTGGCCGACACGAGTAGAACCCAATGTGGTCTTCTTCTGTTGTAGCCCATCCACCTCAAGGTTCTACATACTGTAGTTTCCGAGATGCTTTTCTGCTCATCGCGGTTGTAAAGAGTGCTTATTCATGTTACTGTTGAATTCCTGTCAAACTGGTCTGACCGTTCTGCTCATCACGAAGACATTTCTGCCCGCAGGACTACAGCTCACTGGATGTTGTGTTTGTTTTCCTGTGTATACTCTAGAGACTGTTGTGTCTGTCTGTATCTGGCACCAACAACTATGCCACGATCAAAGTCACCAAGATCACATTTGTGTTAGGCTGCCCGTAACATCTTCAGTGGTGGATTACTTTCCATCCGGAAATTGAAGCCATTCAGAAATGTGCTAGTATTAGATGGCATTTTTAATGCATACAGGTAGAAGTAGTTTCTCTCAGAGAACAGCAAAAAAGATCCTGCAGGCTTTAACAGAGGATTTATTCTCAGAAGCCACACAGAAGCCAGCAGACCACACACTCCAACCAAATCAGTGTACTTACCAAACCTCAATTCACAACACGCTGCATTTTCTTAAAATTCATCACCACACTGTTTGGTATGGAAGGTTTCTGCAGACAATACTCAAAAGCAAATCGCACACTGTATTTGCACTGTATTCGTGGACGCATAAATTGTGACATAACTCAAATGAAAATGCACACCTCGTATTATCGTTCGCGTTTCCGTTTACACGCACGTACGTACGCTGTCCGCCAAATTTCAGACGGAAACGCAAAGTCCATTTGCAATTGCGTTTCCCATGCCTTGCACAGAAACCTGCCAGTCAGTGCTGGGGGTGGGAGTAAACCACGGGGCGTGTTTGTACTTCGAAATGAAGTCACTCGCAGTCGACGGCATTTTAGAGCGCCTTGTGGTCACTGGAGGTTCACTTCACATTCGAGATTCTCTCTTCTATTTCTCAAACAATACACACACAGAAAGGACAAAATGTGTATACTGTCTTACTCAGGAGTGCAACAGGAACCAAGTACAACTGAATATATTTTTAATTGTTCCGATCTCTCAGAAACGCAGCTCACCGGCGCTTTATAGTAACGACGACCGGAAGGGACCGTCTAAAAATTTGCGTGACCTGGGCAACTGTGTACGATTCCAGTCATCTACTTCACAGGACATCTAAAGTACTGCAGTATTATGATACAATACAGTATACAATTTTAAATGGGATTACACGTATAAACAAGTATTATATAAAGTTATTGAAACTGAATTATTTTTCTTTTTTTAACAAAATCAAGTTGGGAACAACGGAATATAATATAGTGTGAATCATAACAGTTGTTGAGTTTCATTTCTGTGTGTTTGCAGAAAAAAAAAAAAATGTAGCAATAAAACCACTTGTTTTATTATTTTTTATTATTAAAAACAGCATTCTGCTGCAGTTGCTAATACTAACCCTGGGTTTTATGTAGCACAATAATGTTTATGTAATAATAATAATAATAATAGTTTCTGTGTAATAATATTTAAAAATGTATCATCAATAATCATTAATAATTATTTAAAAAAAAAAAATTTTAATACGTTTGACTTTTAAAATAAATTATCATAAACTTTACATCTCAACGACCAATGGCTCCAAGTTCAGTGTCCAACGACCAAACTGGCCTGGTTGTTTGCCTAAACGTTACATAAATCTAACATCTCGAGTTCTGGCTTATAAACTTAAACTTAGACGTGTATTGTGTGCAGCCAGTGCATTGTGGACACAGGACACACACACACACACCACTCATCAAGGTGGGCAGATCTACAAGGATAGAAGCTCCAGCACAAGGCAAATGTCTGGGCTTGCTGCTCATGTCAACCACACACAACCACACGTGCATGCACGCGCACACACACACACACACACACACACACACACACACACACACACACACACACACACACACACATTTGCATCAAAAACATTCCCCTGATATTTGTCAGTGTTACACTGTGTAAAGGATAAAATGTCAGACCTCATGCTCTCACACAAACAGAGCAGCAGGTTGCAGTGACAGCAGTGCAGCAGTCCTGTGCTTGACAAGGCCAGGGTGGCATGACGGCGATACCTGTGTGTGTTTGTGTGTTGGGGTGGGAAGAGAGAGGTGTCCGGGAACAGAGAGGAGCTTTAGCAGTGCAGAGCGTCTATACCTGCTGGAGTGAGGACCAGGGCCTGCAGGATGTCCGACAGGGACACGATACCCACGATGCAGCCGGCCTCGTCTACCACCACCAGCCTGTGCACCTGCGAGGAGACAGAAAATCCTGAAATGGCAGCAGTATCTGGCCATCTTGCATCACACCTACATTAAGTCCCTACCCCGAGTCCTGCCTCACCCCGATCACAACCCACTATTATCAAAGTTGTTGTATGTATTAAGTTCTTAATATGGAAATTACGCCAGCACAACGAATAACGCTGCGCTTTTCAAGGCACTTCACAAGGACTTGAAATCCTTTTTATCAGAAAAAATATCATACAAAATAAATAAGAGATTCCTAGGAGCTCAAGTCTGCTTTAAACATCCTGTAAGCTATTACGTGTGTGTGCGTGTGTGTCTTTGTTGCCCGGAAGCAAATTCACCTTAGCCAAATACAAGGTGAATGGGTATAAAGGTTGTAGCCTCACCTCCGCTTCTCTACCATGTACGCCAAGTGTGCATGTGTGCGCGTGTCTCCTAGTAACTCACCTCCGCTTTGACTATCCTGTCCATTATAGTCTCCAGAGTCTCCAGTCTGTTGCACTTCATGACACCCTCGAAGTACTGGGAGCGATGCATCAAAGCCTGAGTCACGCTAATGTCCAGGTTATTGTAGGTCTTTTCAGCAGCAAGATTCTACACAAACGACAGGTATATACACAGCACATGAGATTCCATAACATTCAATAATTCCTAGTATAAATGAGCCAAGTACAAAACAATTACTTACAATGACATCAAACTTGGAATAAATATCTACAACCTTTCCTGTAAAGAAAGTAGACAGTGAGGTCTCACAACCCAAGTAAATATGCCTCTGTATGTCGATTAGGACTGTTGGTGAGAATAGTGAACATGCTGGGTGTCTTTACCGGACTCGTCTACCACAGGCAGAGCTGAAACCCTCCTCTCCACGAAGATGCACAGGGCTTTGATTATCGGCGTGTCGGGGTGAATGAAGGCGATGTTGCTGTACGTCCCAATGCTCAGCTCTTCCAGGGTCTTCTTCATGAAGGCAGGCTTTGGCATCTCACACACCTGACCAGAACAAAGAACCATAATAACTGACTGAGCTAAAGACAAGAGGTTAAAATTTGTTTGAGGGGCCATGAGCAACGGTGGTAGGAGGAATGAGGCTCAATGTGTGCACAAGCAGCATAATAATAATAATAATAATAATAATAATAATAAAATAAATAAATAAAAGTACAAGAGGACAACAGACATGTGTGGGTGTGGATTCATTAGCTAGACCACTGGGCCAGTAAAATCTCCAGTGTGCTTTCCCAGTTCCAATCTTATCTGACACGGCTAAAATGTAGACATAATATAATAAAGTGAGCTAGTTAGCTACTTAAGTGCATTATGATAAATGAAAATCTATAAAAAAGAAATAGGACCCTGAAATATTGTGTGTGTCACCTATAGCATATTTTGACATTTTTTAAAGTATGTGAACTACATACGTACCCTGAAATAGATTTTACATAAATAAAGTTAACCAAATTAAATGGACAGTTACAGTGTGACCTGTGCACTACGATGGTCCTACAACGGAATTATACCCTACGTAGCATGTAGCACGTATAGAGCCTAGAATACCGCTTGAGATTTGAAGCGACTGTGTGCTGCAGGAAAGCTATATTACTGTTTTCACCTTTGATTAAGAAGGAACATCATTTTCACCTCTATGTTACACAAACTGCTAACGTTTGTTCGGTCTGTGGAAGTAAAACTGTAAGCGGTAAATTAATGTTCAAAAGCGTTCGAAGACTACATTTACAGCGCTAGTGAAAACGTTAATCTAGCGTTAACCGTCAAAGAAATGTACGTACTATTAGTGTGTCCTGCCAACTATGATGAAGAAAACCTTCCGTTAATAACTAGGTTTATGCTGGAACCGGAATTCAGAGTTCAAATCCACAGTCCGTGACGGCAAGTCTTATATTGTTTGACCATTTGTAACCAAAGCTATAGATATAAATGAATGTGTGTGGATGTGTGTACAGAGAAGTGTGTGAAACTGTGTAGAGAGATGTGTGAACATGGCCTATCAGACAGATTACATTAATCCCTTCCAGATTTGTCTAGGGATAAATCTAAGGATAAGTGTGTTTGACAGACCTTACTTCCCAGAACCGGCTGCTCAACATCTCTGCTTCTCCTCATTTCTTCTACAGAAAAAATACCAAATGCTTCCATCCATTTAGGAAGGAATGGATGGAAACTTATTGAATGCATTCAGTATGCTTCCACCCATTCCACCAAATGATTAGCTGATATACAGTGGTTCTTGGAAGTTACACACACACAGTTATAGAATTTTCTATATCTACATAAATATGACCTTTATAAATGACAGAGTATAATATTTTTGTCTCAGCGGTTCAATTGGGTTCTCTTTTATCTACTTTCAGGACTTGTGTGAAAATCTGATGTTTTAGGTCCTATTTATTTATCTAGAAAATTCTCAAAATTTCACAATCTTTCAAAAGCGCCACTGTACGTTTCATTTTCTCACCAAAGAAGCTGAAAAACCTTTTACCTTAACACAAAAGTTACACTGAGCTTTTGCATCAATAGGTGAAGTGAGGTATAGTGAGGCGAGTGTGTGACGTGATTTAGGAAGGAACATAATGGTTAGCTAACTATGGTGTTTTTACCCCAACAGTGAAAAGTGACATTAAGAACAGGACTTAAATTGTAGCTTTATTTTTTGCCCCCATGAAATATACCACAGCTTTATGCTGGCACGTGCTTTCAAAGTTCGATGAATTCATAAAACTGACCGGGTTAGTGCATGGTATTTCCACACAGGTAAAGGGGACACCTTATACTGGTGTCTCCCAAATATTAGAACAGTGTCTGCCAAATCATGTCTGTGCTCTCAACACTGGTACAGATGTTAAGGAAACTGGAAGAAAGCCAGCTTTGGAAAAGTGGGTTGGTCTAAACCAGTGGTTCTCAACTGGTGGGTCACGATCCAAAAGTGGGTCACAGGCCCTTTGTTTTTTGCAGACCAGAGTGTGTTTTATGCGGTAAAATTATTGGCTGCCGAAAGCATGAAACCATCGAAATGCAAAAGGCATTTAGAGACAAAACACTCAAGCCATAAAAAGAAGCCTGTTTAGCTTCAAAAGAAAGCAACAGGATCGCAAAAGATTAATCAAACACATGTGCAGTGTTCAGGAAGCAAGCACTCTGTGCATCGTACGAACTCACTCTCCACATTGTAAAATGCAAAAAGGCCCACAATATCGCGGAGGATCTTGCTGTACCCGCTGCAACTGACATAACCAGAGAGCAGAATCTGCCACAAATCAGTACAGTTGCAATAAAAATGATTCAACCCCCACTGCAAATCAGGTTTACCGTCAACATTTACAGACTTTCAGTTGTTTGCAATGAATAAATCAAACAAAAGCAATCAAAGTAGTTCAAGGCAATGAATGTTTCACATGTTTCATACCCTAATTCAACTGAAAATGCAACTTATAATGACTTCTCCGGTCTCAAAATTATTCAACACCTTCATGGCAAGCATTTTAATACTGAGTAGAGCACTCTTCTGCTGTTATGACTTGCTGCAAATGAGATGCAGAGCTTCTGGCAGCGTTCCTGAGGAATCTTAGCCCGTTCCCCATGAGCAATGGCGTCCAGTTCAGTAATATTTTTGGGTTTGCGTGCTGCAGCCGCCTTTCTCAAATCCCACCAGAGATTTTCTATGGGGATCAAGTCGGGTGACTGTGATGGCCCTGTAGAATCTTCCAGGACTCTTCTGTAACCAAGCCTTGGTGGAATGTGAGGTATGCTTGGGATCATTGTCCTGTTGGAAGGTCCAATGACGTCCAAGCTTCAGCTTCCTCACAGACGGCATGATGTTTTCTCCTAGGATTTCCTGATACTTCAATGAATCCATCTCACCTTCCACACGCTGCAGGTTTCCAGTGCCAGAGGATGCAAAGCAGCCGCAGAGCATCACAGAGCCACCACCATGCTTGACTATGGACAGAGTGTTTCTTCATTCATCTTTCTCCAGACATACCGCTGATCCATGACGGCAAAAAGTTAAAAAAAATTTTTAAAAGTTTTGTTTCATTGCTCCACAGAACAGAATCCCAAAACTTCTGTGGCTTATTTGTATGATTTTGAGCCGACTTTTCTTGTGCTTTTGGGTGAGTAGGGGTGAACTTCTTGGAGTTCTGGCATGGAAACCTTCAGCGTTTAGTACACGCCTTACTGTGCTCACTAAAACCTCAGTGCTTGTTGCCCCCGAGTCTTGCTGCAGGTCTTTTGCAGTCACTCGAGGGTTTTTCACAACCTGCCTTCTCAGAAATCCGTTTGCAGCCGTTGATAGCTTCCTTTTTCTGCCCCGTCCAGGTACTGTACACTCAACAAACCCCTAGCCAGTTCAGGTATTTCATGTGTTCCAGCTCATGCACACCTGGTGCAATTAATGAAGCCCATGATTGGTTACATCGGGTGTGCTTGAGACAACACCTGTTTAGCATATCGGTGCTGTTGTGAGGGATTCTATTCAGGGGGTCGAATAATTTTGAAATTGGAGAAATCATTATAAGTTGCATTTTCAGTTGAATTTGGGGAAACCGCTTGAGGCAGTCGTTGTGTTGAACCACATCAATTGCTTTTTTTAGTTTTTTGTTTGTTTATCGGAAACAGCTTAAAGTCTGTAAATTTTGACAATAAACCTGATGTGCAACGGGGGTTGAATAATTTTGATTGCAACCGTATGACAATAAAAGAAATGTCCGAGGACATAAAACAACAGAGTGTAACCCGGATTAGGGCAAATGACTATTATGCAACTAGATGAAATGAACAGATGTATATGATTGTGCCATCCTGTGAGATTGTTAGACATGTATGGGATGAAGATTTTCACAAACAGTTTCTGATTAGTGCAGAGCTACAAAAGCCATATTCGACACACTGGATCTTTTTTTGGGATCGGTTGGACTGAACATGTGTTGAGATACATGTATTGAGCTTGCAACCGACGGGGCTGCCTCTATGACAAGAAGAATATCAGGGGTTGTGTAGGGCACCTAGTGCTACACGGAACCACTGTTTCCTGCACGAAGAAGCAGTCGCAGCCAAAGACCTTGTAGCAGTGCTCCATGGGACACTGAAAGATGTGATCTTAGAGGACGTCTGCCAGATCTGGTGTAGGGTTACTGACGAGTATCTAGAACTTGCCTGCAAGGCCATTAAGATGGCATCACCTTCCACTACATCCTACCTTTCTGAAAGTGCGTACTCTGCAATGACAACTGAAAAGCAAATACAGAAAATAACTGGACATTTTAAAATGTTCTGAGGGTTGGTTTGTCCACAATCACCACAGATTTTGAGAGACTTATCAAAATGAAGTCACATCCTCAGGTTTACCATTGTTTTGCATAGGGCTTAGTGTTTCACACGTTTGCGAAACTTCGCACATCTGCGGTTGGGGGTTCGATTTCCACCTCTGCTCAGAGTTCACAGGATTTGCATGTTCTCCCCGTGCTGCGGGGGTTTCCTCCGGGTACGCCGGTTTCCTCCCCCAGTCCAAAGACATGCACGGTAGGCTGATTGGCATTTCTAAACTGTTCATAGTGTGTGTGAATGTGTGTGATTGTGCAATGGGTTGGCAGCCTGCCCAGGGTGTCCCCCACCTTGTGCCCCGAGTACCCGGGGATAGGCTCCAGCCTCCCCGCAACCCTGTGGAGCATAAGCGGTATGGAAAATGGATCGAGGTCATGTGAATAATTCATTTTGACCTTTATTAAGCATATGCCCTGCATTTAATTTCCACCGTAAATACTTATGAGGAACAACCTTAACAACTCAATATGTAAGCTGACTTATTTCCCGTTGTCTCAGGTGGTAAAAGATTACTTTTCAACTTTATATAAGGCCTGTGCAATGGATAACTATTAGTAGCATTAATAACATTCATATACAATATTAAGTAGTATTTTTTTTGTTTACTTCCACATGACAAACGTCTTTAGTGTAGTGTCGGGTTGCGACTTGATGCCCAACGTAAAATCCGGGTCCTGAAGCAAAACCAGTTGAGAATCGGTGGTCTAAACGACCTTCGAAAAGTGTTCGTTTAAACCAGAAAAATGGCAGACTTTATACATGTTAATAAATAAATAAATAAATAAATAAATAAATAAATAAATAATTCAACATGACACTTACGAAGAGCTGCAGGAACTTGAGGATCCTCTTGTGTGTGAGGATATAAAGTGCATTCCCACTGACGGGGTCGATAACGGGCAAGCGGTGAATCTTGTTCTTGATTAGCGAATACACAGCGTCGAATATGCTGCCCAACGCACAGAAAACATCAGATTATCTCTGCTTTCATTCTAGAACCAGTATCGAGTCTCTCTTGAATTAAAGCCAAAACGCAGATCCTGCTGGGAAGACGTTTCCCCATAGCCACTGATCCAGCATTTACTGCACTGACCCGAACACTCAATAAAAAGAAAATAACGACGTCGAACATGAAAGGGCAACCTTAAATAAGAGTGCTCAGAACCTCGTTCGTTACGCTTTTTAGAGGATTCTCGCTGAATTATTTACTGCACTGAAAAATCAGAAAGATCTATCGCTGGGGAGAAAAGATAAAAAAAAAAACATGGAAAGGGTCCTCAGGGAAATCACAAAGTTGCACAAAAACACACACTTTCTCGTGTTTGTAGAAGAAGGGTACCGTGTCCTTATTCAATAACTTGAAAAGCATCATCAGTTGTTGATTAAGCCCCTCACTTATCAAACTGCATATGAACACATTTATACATAGTTCGTTTGTCAGAGCACTCACAGAAGAAATTCCAGTAAGTTCCGGAAAATATTTGTATCTTACGGCAGCAAGATACGTTTACAAGGTATATCATTATACGAGTTTGTGTAAAATTACAAATAAGGAGATGAACTAACGTGAACCTGGATTCGTAGGTTTCAAATTCTATAACTGCCAGTGGGTTACCGCAATATCTACAGAACATGTCGTCAAGGTTAAATAGGATATTTTTGTGTATCCATTTTTCGGGTTCTTACCTTGCGTCTGGTGATATGTTGACTAAAGGTTTAAAGGTTTCTTGTAAGTAGAGCTCTGTTGAAAGAAGAAAAAGAATCCTTCAGTCACAAGGGAAAATGACTTCACTTTTTAGAAAGGCTGAAAAGGACTGATGAAAAGTGACCAGAGACTGATACCTCTCCAAGTTTCAATCTTGTGTTCCTCCAGCTCGTAGATCTGCACCTGAAAACGTGACAGCGCACTCTTATGAGCGGGTCGGACACGAAAAGTAGCTCCGGTACCGTGTAGGACAGCCTCGCAAGCACTTTGATCACTGACGTTTGTCAGAAACGTCCTGGGTCTCTGAGAGCTCTGCGCACATCTACAACGTTATATTCACAAACCAGTGACATGAGGAGATTTGGGAATCCAATAACTGCTAGGGCCGGGCGATACATCATCCATATCAGGATAAACGATCAAGCAATAATATCGTTGGTATGATGCATTTTTTACGCTTTTAATAATTACAAATTAAAATGAATAAAGTTTACAAACTCAGTTTAACATTTTTTTTTTTTTTGGGGGGGGAGGATTTTACTACTGTTTTGCAGAGTGTTTTATTTATAAATCGTGATACACATCATGTATTGTCACCTTGATCGCCTGAAGTATCATATGATATGATATTTTTGTCTTATTGCCCAGCTCTAATAAGTGCTCTGAAGATCATGTCCTACACAATCATTTCCTGGAACAGTGGAAAGTAGGTGTGACCATCTCCCCAGAGAAAAGAAGGAAAAACGACTGATAAGGGAAAAGCAAAAAAATATATACATCTCATCAGCTAGATCTGCTAACAAGGTCTCAGGGACTCCAATTAAGATCCACATAGAGCATGGTGACGATATCGCAGGAGTAAAAGTGCAGCTCTAAACATGGATCAGGTTTGCACAGGGCTCTGGTTGCACAGACTGATAATGACGCAAGTGTGTGTGTGTGTGTGTGTGTGTGTGTGTGTGTGTGTGTGGGGGTGAGAGTTAAGCCTCTTAGATGTTTTGTGATAATGAGTAGAGCAAGGAGAACCAGAGGCTCATCATCATCATCATAAGTAACCTGCTGAGTGGGTGAAACGATCCTTAAACCCTGTGTATCAGCTGCTTTAATACAGGACATGACACAGGGTCTAAATAAAAATTACGCTGAGCTCATAGAGACTAATTTTAGCCCATCCTAAAACTCCTTCCTGTCTCTACAGAGCAGATCTGCTTTCCTCTGCTCATTAAGATCTAGGAGTGAGGATAGTTAGGATGTGCCGCTTGTTTACGTTCTCTTCGGGTTTTCCCTTATTTGGGTGATGCCAGACTTTCTCGGATGAAGATGAAAAGGGGTTTCGGAGCTTTTATAAACGCCGATGAGAAAGAAGAGAAGACGTCACACTGAAAGGAGGAAGCAGTGAGGGTGGCTTCGAACAAATCTTCCTCGGGCCATTAACCGAAAGCCGCTGAAAAGTGAAGATCGATGCCTCTTAACTCTCAACGGCTCGTGCTTTAAACTTCACAGCAATAAAACTTTAAAGGGATTTTAAATTAAAAAAAAAAAAAAAAAAAAAAAAAAAAGAAGAAACCCTCTGTGAACAGAGCCATAATGAGAGAAAGACTAGTGCATTCCTGACCCCATTCTCTGCATTAATTCCTGGACAGAGACCATGAAAGCAAGTCTCGGATACAGCGCGGGCATTGTGGGATATTTTTAGCTGCTAAATTTGCTGCATCTGCCGGTTACAGGCCCGCTGCCATAAAAGAGTGCGTCTAGAAGCGTGGAAATGCACCGGACTGCAGTGCAGTGTTTATGGATCACATAAAGAGACGCACCGAAACATCCTCACACTGCACCAGTACTGCACACGGTGTAAGAGGAAAACAGCTGATAATGACGCACGCACGCTAACGTACACAAAGTAAATGTACAGAAAGTACACATCACATACCATGGGGGACTTGTAGTATCTGTGAAGAATATTGATGAAGTCTGTGATTGTTAGCATTCCTGTGGGAAAAAAAATGAAAAAAAGAGATTCAGAATATTTTAAGCACAAGCACGCACGCACACATACTCTCTCACACACACACATATAGAGACGAGACAGACACAGACGCACGCAGACGCAGACAAACACGCAGGCAGACACAGACGCAGACAGGCACGCACACAGCCTATATTTATAGTATTGTAGGTTGGAGGGAAGCAGGATTGAGACTCAGATGATCACAGCTCAGAGTAGTCAACTCTTTCAGCCTACAGCGGTTCTCTAAGGAACAAACTCAGCAAAGCAGTGCGTGGTTCAGGAGTGTGTGTGTGTGTGTGTGTGTGTGTGTGTGTTTGCTGACTAGAGGCACTGATGCAACATGTGCAAATAAAAGCGGTGATGTCTCTGATCTACACAGGAGAGCAGAAGATCAGCACTACTTCAGCACTGTGTTAGCAGTACTACGAAGGTGCCAGAATCTCACAAACACTCATCAGACCTAACAATCAGGCCTAAAATGAGATAAACGGACACGTAGCAACGGTTAGAAGTAATGCACACCACGGCGACGCAACACGTGAACGCTGTAACTTTAGCACTTGCTTTCCAATCAGGCTGACGGCAGAATCACGTGACATTTAATTTGACTCTCTGAACTCTCTTTTGTTTATTTTATCCGTCAATGTGACACTTGAACTTGTCTACCAATCCCAGGTTCTTGCAAATTAGCATTTCATTTGTAAATAAATTCGTCAACGAACGATCGTCAGCTCAGCTAAACGTGATATTTGTGAACGCACGTGAATAACCAGGTTGATTCATTTTAAAACGTCTCATTTAAATATATTTTGATGCATTTAACAAAAAACATGATGTTATCTAAACGTTTTTAAAACTGTCCTACGGACCCACTGCAATTACACCACTGACCACTAGGGGTCCGAAGCGTGTTCTCGGAACGGAAGTAATATAATGAGTAAATCTCTCCCGTACCGCGCGCAGACCAACTAATCGATAATGAGATTCGTCGACAGCGATTTTCATAATCGATTAGTTGTTGCTGCTCTAATCAAAATAAAGTACACCGTAAAGCAGTCATTTAGTCTTAAAAATATAAATAATAATAATAATTAAAAAAAGGAGATGCTAGACAGACTTGAATATCTTGTAAATGAGTTGAGGACAGATCACCACGACTCATACACCAAACACTGGCCAGCAATGTTTTACAAACACACTGTGCTACATGATCTTATTCTGCATTAATGCACTTGAGTAGCTAAACAGCTATTTTAGCTTCCACTTTTTAAGGCTAGACAGTCTGGTTTCTCAGCAACCAATACATGGGACTGGAAAAAGCACACTGGAGTTTCACTTGCCTGGTGGGCTACCTAATACACTCTTCACTTTCCCACCACTGAGAGAGTCCCCCTCTCCCCCTTCCATTTTCTCACCAAATTTGGTCTGGTCAATTCCCACCCACTAATTACCTCTCCCCTATCACACAACAACTACAAACCAGGGAGGGGCGTATGCATGCGTTCTCGGAGAAAAAGCCAACCTTCTGCTGCTCGTGCAGCTTCACGGGGCAGCCGAACTCACTCGGAGGAAAAACGCTATCTGACTTCTTTCGCACACACACAGCTCACACACGCCCAAGATTGGCTTGCGTCACTGTGATAACAGGGGAGATCGAGTAACGACATCATCTCCCACCCAGAGAGGACGGCCAGATTTGCTCCTCTGGCTCCCGGCCATGGAAGGGAATCGAAATCTAGATAGATTGAACACTTTTCTGTCGTGCCACTCGGGTGCCGTGACTCCTTACCCGCACGAGCTTAATAAATAAGCATCATAAATAAGACAGGGCTATATACAGTCATGTGACCAATATCCAAAAGTATGATTTTTAAAATTTATTTACAGTTTACTATTAAAACATTAACACAGAACTCTTTGGTAAACTACAGATTTACAATAAACACAAAGTTTTTTTTTGCAGAAACTACATACAAGAGGAAAGCGACAAAAGAACACTCGTTTATTAATATATGGCCTTTCCATGGTAAGGCTGATATTTGCATAGAACTGCATATTTACAGAGTGATTGGCACTTTAACTGAAAGGCTGTGAAGCGCAGAATATTTTTGTCTTTTCTCAACAGGCTGCAAAGCTTACAAAGTGGGAGAGAGACAGAGCGAGAGCGAGCGAGAGAGAGAGAGCGCTGCAGGCATTTCAGCTCAAAGCTGACACAAAGCAGTTCATAAAGCAGTTCAGGAATCTCTCGATCATCACACAGCCTTAAGTCCTAGAAACGCTGTAATGCCCCTGCGCCTTCGTGATTCAGCTGTCAGAGTTTGACAGGTCCGGCGTTAGAAACCGTGGTAGAGTTTCGCCGACAGATGCTCGAGCGGTGTTGTTTTCCGGCATAAACAAACAGAGAGCCCCTTTAATTATAAATCACCGTCTACACCTGGCGCTGCAAACCAATTCCCTCCGCTTCCGGCAATCATTCCACTCGTTCCGTCTTATATGACAAAGTCCTCATTCTCCACCGGTCTCATCACAGACAGACAAACACGTTCACGCTTCCAGTACTTGAGGCTCACACACCCCAGTATCGCTCTAATTACAGACACAGAAACAGAAGGGCCAAGCCGAAACAAATCTACACGATTAACAGCTATTTTTATTGCATCGTAAATGACTATACTCGTGCGTTATTTACTGCGGGGGAAGCAGAATAAAACACTGTATTAAGCTGATAATTAAACTGAGCAGGGTAACAAGTGTGTACAATTAAACATAATAAGGCTGCGTCCTAAACTGCACTAATACACGTCAGTGTGTTTACTGTGACCAGGGCTGTATCTGGCCATTTTGGCACCCTAGGCAAGATTCCTCTTGGTCATCACATACTAGTGTTTCAGTTTCAGCCCATTTACTGGTTAAAAATAATTAAATAATAATAATTTTAAAAAAATCGGTGTATATCCATTCCCCCACCCCCACACTCACTGTGTGAGCTAGCGTTTGGCAGAATTGAGACCTGTGAGCCAATAAGACAAGTATTTCCACGTATTTTCCTGTAAACCCGGTCTGATTGGTCTTACCGCCGTTTACTGAAGATAGAATACAACTCTTCAATCTTCTTTTACTGACGTTCAGGTACATAGTGACAAACTGCTCACTACGTGAATTATTCACTACGGAATTATCCGGAGCTAAAGAAAAAAACTTCGGGACTACAGCCCGAATGCCCAGGCCAGGTACTCTCTTTCTTGTGGGTGGGCGAGTTGGGTGGAGGCGTTTGGGCGCTCTGAGCGACTGCCTAGTTCGCCTATGCCTAGAAATGGCCCGGAGTATGGCTGTATGCAGGCTAAGGCTGTGACGGTGGTCATGACGAGCGCACCACCTGCGGTAGCGTCACATCACACGCCACGTTCATGTTTCTGCTCGAGTGGGCACTATGACAAGTACAAAGTACAACATTTTGTAAACAAGTGTAATAATAATAACAATAATAACAATAACAACTACTGTATTATGATTATTGTTAATATTAGTAATAATACTAATTCCCTGCAATATTAATTTGTATTTATAGCCTACCATATAGTGGGAGATTTTATGTTAATACACAAATTGCGTAATCATAATCAAACCTCATATGGCAATGTCTGTTAGTTTGGCACGAGTTTGTTTGAGCGTGGCAAGATCCAGTCAGGCGAACTCTGTGATTTCACGTCGGGTTCTGCCGCTGCGATGGATCTGGGAACATTTTGGATTCGTGTATAACGAGACAGGTGAACCAATAGATACGGATGAAACCATATGTCGGCTTTGTGGGGAGGGAAAAAAAAAAAAAGAAGCTTTAAACGGGCAAACACTAGGCTACAAATCTCAGGAGCCAGCTCCAGGCATGTCACCTAACCGCCTTTTTTAAAAATTTTATTTAATATTTAGATTTTTAAGGTTTTTTTTTGTTTTGTTTTTTTTAAAACAAGTGTACACTTTTACAAGTGGAGTATACACAGGTACACAAGAAATAAATTATTCGTCAGAGAAACGTGCGACTATTATCCACTTCTCCTCTCCATCACAATACCGTGTCCACAGCGCCCTCTGGCTGTTTCTCATCACAACATGACAAGGCTGTATCGAGTTGTTTCACTGATAAAATAAAGTAACAAGTATTTGTGATATTACAGAGGTGTTATGAGAATAAATAACTGTATTGTATAAGTCAGTGTACGAAGTACCAGAAAAAGAAAATCTTCTCAGCTTGTATGTGACTGCCTGATCAAACAGCATGAATGTAGGGGTTTCAGTAGCACCCCACCAAATTAAAGGGGAAGTTCAACTTTTTTCATATTTGACCCTTTCTAATCACTTATCGGGCGATTTCCAGGCACCTCGGGCAGTTTTTCTATCGGTTGCTTAAATTTGTTAAGACAATCCTAATTGGACATCCAATTGCAAAATCCTTATCACACACACGCACACACAACTTGGCTGAAACAAACAAAAATATTCTTCATAATGACTTTGTTCAGGAAAAGGCATTCGAGAGAGGGCTAAAGCAGAGCTGTTCTAACCGTCTTTGCACGCTTGAATCTCTCGAATGTATTCATCCGCCGTGTCCGGGGCGAGCGCTCGTGCCCATGTTGCTACATGCTAAGTCGCTAAGCGACCGATATTCACACAAATATATGTCTGTTGTATCATCGTTATTTGCATAATGCGCCGTCTGTCAATGCAAAGGAGTAGAAATAAACAGTGATTCACGCTGTGGATGGAGCATTTTTGTGCTCTTAAATGCTTTTAGGCACTTTCCAGAATAGGAAGTGATTTGTGTATGAAACAAATACATATCGGGACAAATAAAAATAAAATGTGGTGCATTTTCTGCAATGTTGCTAGGTATCATCAGTTCAGGGGAAAGTACGCAAGGAGAGAGAGAGAGAGAGAGAGAGAGAGAGAGAGAGAGAGAGAGAGAGATACAAACCTGCTGCTCTCATCATCCATGTGTAACTCTTCTAGGCTGTAAAGCATTAGCATTCTCACAGAATCACTGCAAGCCCTCATCTACAGCTCTCTCACCGGGCAGCAGGAGCTTTGAACTTGGATATTCCATAGGCTGCTGCATTTAAAATAAAGCCTGCCATCCATTTTCATAGAAATAAAAAGCAGAGCTCAGCAGAGGATTTTGCTGCATTCTGCACTTTCATTAAAATATGTAATGCGTTTGTTTGCTAGGCCTGAAGCTGGAGTTAAATCTTACTTTTGTGGGCTTCTAAGCGCAAAGTACGAGTTAAACCCGGCATTTTCCTAGAAGTGCAGGTTCCCGGATGTTTATGCACAAATCCTCTTTAAAAGGCTGCTTGGAATTATGCCTGGAGCATTCGCGCACCGGTTCATAGCATCGTCTGCATGTGTGCTGTTACAGTGGTGCTTGAAAGTTTGTGATCCCTTTAGAATTTTCTACATTTCTGCGTAAATATAACCTATAACATCAGATATTCACACAAGTCCCAAAACCAGACAATGAGAATTAAACAAGAGAGACAAAACTCTTATACTTGGTCCTTAAATTATTGAGGAAAATGATCCAATATTACATATCTGTGAGTGGCAAAAGTATGTGAACCTTTGCTTTCAGTATCTTTGCTTTCAGCAGTAACTGCAACTAAATGTTTCCAGTAAGCGTCGATCAGTCCTGCACATCGGCTTGGAGGAATTTCAGCCCGTACATCAGTACGGAACAGCTTCAACTCTGATGTTGGTGGGTTTCCTCACATGAACTGCTTGTCCAGGTCCTAGAACGACTTGTGTGCTTAGGGTCACGGACTTT
Organism: Ictalurus furcatus; assembly: GCF_023375685.1. Lineage (NCBI taxonomy): Eukaryota > Metazoa > Chordata > Actinopteri > Siluriformes > Ictaluridae > Ictalurus > Ictalurus furcatus. The sequence continues at coordinate 1,473,903 of NC_071277.1, read as the reverse complement.
CCGCATGACAATACTTTTGTACTATATTTTGCACGATATTTGTTTATTTGGGTCTACTTTTAGGAATCCGATGATGTTGTGGTTCATATTTATGCAGATGTATAGAACATTCTAAAGGGTTCCCAAACTTTCATGCACCACTGTATATCGGGGACAAAAATCTCAGCAAGAGGACAAGCATGAGCACACCAAAGGTATGCCAACTATTTCTGATTAGAGTCTGCAAATCAAGAGAGGGACCGAAGAAGAAAACACATTAGTAGAATCTGAATCAGAAAGAACTTGATACGTTTCGGTTTGGTTTCACAGTGCACGTAAAGTAAACAAGGTCAACAAAACCTTTGCCAAGGAGGCACAGAAATAGCAGACTCACTCAAGCATGGAGAACATGGAGCTGGATCTCTATAAACTACATTACATGGCCAAAAAGTATGCAGAAACCTGTCCATCACACCCATGTGTGGGCCTTCTTCAAACTGCCGCAAAGTTGGGACACTCACAATTATCTAGGATGTCTTTGTATGCTGTAGAATTACAGTTTCTCCTTCACTGGAACGAAGCATGACAACTCCAGCATAGCGATGCCCTTGTGCACAAAGCAATCTCCATAAAGACATGGTTTTTCCAAGGTTTGTGTGGAACAACTCGAGTGGCCTGCACCCTGACCTCAACCCCACTGAACACCTTTGGATGAACTGGAATGTAAACTTTTCATCAAGTCTCCTCACTTATCATCAGTGCCTGACCTCTTGTGCTCTTGTGCATGAATGAGCACAAATCCCCACAGCTCACGCTCCAAGATCTAGAGGCTGTTATAACAGCAAAAAGGGAGACCAGCTCTATATTAATGCCCAGAGGATCGAAAAAGGTTGCTCAAATAGCCAGGTGTCCACATACTTCATACTTTTGGCCATATTGTGTATTTAAATACGTTTTGTGTATTGCATCCAGCATTTATTTTCCATTTTTGTTCATTGGTCCAAATATACACAACACCCTGAACACTGCAAAGTTCTGCAGTCCGACAGCTTTGTCCTTTGGCTCTGTTTACAGATACAGGTCAAGTTAGCGGCTCAAAGCTACAAAATAAATAATCAAATAAATAAATAAATAAAGACAAAATGCTGCCCTCAACCCATCATATACAACATGTTTGGTTCCCTATCTGCATTTGGGTTGATTCAGAGTAGAATCACTTTCTGACTGCAATCCAATGGCATTAGATTTCATTTGGAACAAGACTGAAAAAACAAAACACCTTGTTCAAGAGGTTGTCTTGTTCTGCTCTCAAGTGCAATCAATGTACCCTCATTTGCCTAAACAAACCACACCCTAACCCCAGAAAATCCACCAGGGTTCATTTCAAATGGGTAGAAAAAGTGAAAGCATCCTAAGACAGCGATGCATGAACTAGTAATCATACATTATTTGCAGCTGATGGGTTTCCTAAATCTTGCAGGAACCAATCACAGTGTAAATTTAAGGCCTGAGGCCATGGGCTGTATCTGAAATCACACACTATGACTATAATAAGTACTGCATTTAATTCAGTACGTACCGCTCGGTCGTTGATACAGTACGTACCGATCAGTGTGTGCGGTATGAATACAAACCGGACGTACTGCATTCGCCATTTCAGCATTGCGTCGCCATGCGATCGACAACTTCAAAAGAGCCGATGTGCTGCATTCTGCCATTTTTGATCGACAGGTCTTCCGTGCCAGCCCCGCTGCCTTACGGGATAGCACAGTGGGCGCTGCTTCCACACGGCAGAATCTCCGCGGAAGCAGCAGGTCAGCCGGGTTTTTCTCGCCTACTGTTGTTTGAATACTGAGAATTCGGACAGGATATTCGGACGCAGCCACGATCGTCATCCGGACTTATACCCACGATGCATTGGCGACATAAAACTCACGTGATCGTCGTTAAGTTGTGTGAAATTTCTCATGGCAGACATCTGAGCACTCACCTACAAAACTCTGCTTCTTCGTCTCCCACAGTGGTGCCGCTCGAACTCCATTAGCCACCAAGGCAAAAAAGGCCTTCTTAACCTGAGAAAACAAGATAGAAAAAGTGGTCACAGCACACTCTCAGAAATGAAAAGTATCAAGCGGTACTTTTCCTAGTCACTGGGGAACATGCATCATGTATGTTTTAGTTGGAAACATTTCAAAATTATTAAAAAAAGGTACATAATCTATGGACCATTAATAGAAAAGCAAACTAAAAAAAAAAAAAAAAAAAAAAAAAAAAGGTACAGAGGAACATTGTAAAGTAAAGGAGCGTAAACACTGCATTATAAGCGTTGTCTTTCAACGTCTTAAAAAAAAGTTGCCACCATTAGGATGTAGTTGGAATTAATTTGTAGTACATAGCCAATACGAAAGCACTGCTAAAATGAATATTTCTCCAACATTTTTCACAGGAATTTCTTTGACATTTGTTAATGATGATGATGATGATGAGGATGATGATTCCCCTCGAGAAACATGACCCTCGATCCAAAAAGATACAGAACAAATCTCATGCTCTATAAACGCATTCTGCATTTGGATGGCTTAACCCTCGCCACACCTCCACTTACTATCAACGCAATGACCGTTATCAAAAGGCAATTTGTTTCAAACGCTATTGGAATCAGCAGAAGAGACACAGCCCCAGACGAAGCATTAATCTCTGCAGCTCAAGGCTCTCCTAAATAAATCACAAGAACATCTCTTCTCTCAGGGGTTGCTGCTCCAGCACAGTCTGGAAACTGTTCAACTTTAATTGAGCCACAGTAACAGGACATAATGAGACGAGCCAAGCCCCTGGGCCTCTTCCTCAGATGAATGGAAACCTCTGGATGGAGGAGGGGGCGTGATCCTCTTCCACGCCCCTCTTGCCAGCTAGCATAGCACTGCAGTGAGTCACGTATTCACCGTGCTGCTGTACTTAAAACAAAATCAGCTCTGGTGGGGTCGGAAAGTCTGAGCCTGCGTTCACACCATCAAGCGACCAGTCACTTTCGGTCTGTCACTTGTGTGTGTGTGTCAAGTGTTTTTTTTTCCAGTTCTGGTTAGATGTACACTCGACTGTGAAACGCATCACTTGTAAGATGTATTTTGTGTTGTAGCAGAACCTAAGAAAATACCAGACTGAGGCTTCCATTTTTTTAATCAGTCCCTCCAGGATTTTGCGATCACAGAAATGAACGCAAGCTCAAAGAAACGCCGCAATATTCAGAGGAGCTTGCAATTTTTCAAAATCACCAAGGATTTTTAGCCAAGACGCGTCACGTGACGTCATCCCAACACACGTTTAGCCAAAGCCCACTTCGATTCATGAGTCAAACCGATCCAACATCATGATCTAATTATTGACCTTATTCTGAATAAGACAACATTCTGATTAAGGTGTTTACACGAGTTGCTTTTAGAATATAGGGTTGTCAAAAGTACCGGTACTTCGGTACCAAGTCGGTACTAAAAAGAAAAGTTGACGGTAGCACATTTTTTTTTTTTTTATAAGTACTGGTAGTACGCACTGCCTGACAGGTGCTCAGTCTCACCCATATATAATGGGTGCACCGTGAGACAAGACGACGTTGGCGCCAAAGCAGCAGCAGCTCCCCCGGTTACCATGGCTGCGTCCGAAACAGCATACTCCCCTACGTTATAGTAGGCGAAATACATGCATTTCTCTCGGATGCTCGTTTTCTACTTTCGGTGCCGTTATCGCCAAGTGCGTAAAAGCCGTGCCCCTGATATTTATGTTCGGATAGATTAACCGTGCTTTCAGGGGGAGCGGCTGCTCACCCGCAGCATTTATTCAAGCGGGCGAGTTTAAAATGATGGAAGCGGTTGCATTATGAATGTTGCGGCATTGTTTAATTGGAGTGTATTACTGCAAGAAAACGTCCTTGTTTTTGCTTACGTAACGGCTAGCATACACACATTTAACGCTAATACGGTCAGGAGTCCTTATTAACCATTTAATGCTTTAACATTAATAAAAAATAAATGGGAAGACATGATGGGGTTTACTAATTTTACATACCAGAGGCTTTTTGATGAACCATAGGTCTGAAATTTGTGTGTTAAAAAAAAAAAAAAAAAAAAAAAATAGATATGTGGCCAGCACTGTTTATGTCTTTAATATCGGTCAGAAAAGCATTTCTACTCGTGTCTGGATAACTCTTGTAGCCCTAATAATAATAATAATAATAATAATAATAATAATAATAATAATAATCTTGAAGTACACAGAATGGCATTTTTAAAAATACATTTTAAATTGATATTTAACTTTATTAATAAAACAGTGTGTTGTTCAATTAGTATGTTTTTGTGTTTTGCGAAATTGGTACCAAGTACCGTGGAATTTTGGTACCGTGACAAGCCTATTAGAATATAATGCTTGAATCTGATGCTTTCGACATCTTTAGGCAGTCCGACTGCATTTAAACAGAACAGCTGCAGTTCTGTAAAAACGTGTCATCATTTTATATTTTTGCAGCAACATAAATATCAGACGTTCACAAATTTGCCTAGCATAGATGAGCATGGAATGTTCTCCTCTAAACATGTTAAAGCCTGCAACAGTGAGTAATGTAGGAAACCCAGTACCAGGTTTCAAGCAATTCACACATTCCTAGGCCTTCAGCCTCCTAGCTACGCTGCATACCGATTTGAATCCCACGAAACAATTAACGCTGCAAATTGAACGTGACGACCAGAAAATCAGTAAAATCCTGTGAACTAACTTCCCTCACACATCCATGCGTCAGTGACGAAAGGCATCGGTGGGAGACTGAGGGGTGCTGGCTCAGCGCTCTGCTGCTCTTCCATTGTGTCCGTAAAGGGCATTGGAAGCTTAAGAGGAGGGTCAACGTCTTGCTTTTGAGGCTCCAACACACAGACAAAGCGAACGTAAAAAGCACACACTCCACCCCTGATTAACACTGGGATCTTTTTAATTCATCGCATCCTTTAGAGTCACACTGAAAACTACAAAAAGACAAGTCTGATGATAAGAGAGTGGGTGGAGACTTGTGACTATGTCTTATGTAACAGGAAATCGTGTGTGTTTGTTTTTTTTTTTGGTTTTTTAAACAGCGAGAAGAGCATATTCTGGAGGATTTATTTGTTTTGGCCGAGCTAAGAGCCTTTTTGCTTCAACAAATAAAATGTGTGTATTTTTGCAAAAATAAAAAAAATGCTTAAACAACTTACTGCTGTCTAAAGTAGCGAGTGCCGAGGCACACCAGGAATCACTTGCATAACAAACATGGCAAAAAATATCGATTATATAATGCCATGTCATCAATCTCTTCTTATTATATCCTTACTGCCCTCTATAAATATATTACATAATCCTCTCTCTACATGTGCTCTTTCCATATGGCCAGATTTTGAACACGGTGTAACCCGTCTGTCTTTCAACTGGTAAATAAAACGCATTTTAGTGCTGCGGAACGGCCATAAAACGAGTTAATTCCCGTCGGCACTTACGTTGTAGCAAGTCTAAACAGTCGTTTCCTAACTTTCTCTTGGGTTAACAAGACAAAAATAAATGCAGCTTGTTAAAGAAGAAAAGTGGAAAGTGAAACATCTGAATATAAAAAAATATATATATAATTCCCAAAGACACTTCCATAAATGTTAAACAAACATCTACTTACAAAAACCTTCACCATATCAACAATTATTCATCTTTCTTTGTTAATGAACATGGTTTAATCTGTCTGTTATTATTGGACTTGGACTATTCAGCTCATCTACCATTCAAGTCCCTGAGAACTGGCTGTTACTTACAGAAACAAGACCATTAGAACGAGTGTATTAATATAACCCTTGCTGACGGCACTACCGTCTCAGAGCCGATCATTTAACAGTGCTGTGGTATACAGCTTACACACGCCTTCCAGAATCTGCAAAATGTGAAAAAGTTATTAAAATACAAAAGGGATCATAAAAATTGCAGGACACAATAATAATAACCGAGTTTACACAAATGAACCAGTTCAAAAGTTTACATACATACATTTAATACTGTGTGTTGTTACCTGGAGGATCAACGACTGCTTTTATGTGTTGTGAGAGTTGTTCACGAGTCGCTCGTTTTGTCCTGAGCAGTTAAACTGCCCACTGCATCTTCTGCACATTTGCCCCTTTCTCCAGCAGCGGCTATGTGACGTTGAGATCAATCTTTTCACAGTGAGGACAACTGAGGGACTCGTACACGACTGTTAAAAATGGTACAAACGTTCACTGAAGCTCAAGAAGGCAACACGTTACATTAAGAGTCGGGGGGTGTAAACTTTTGAACAGGGGTAAATTGTTTTTGTTTAACGATCCCCCCAGTCCCCATTTAGTACTGCCCTTCAGAAGCTACACATGATATTTACGTTTCCAAAAAGACAAAACAATTTACACTGTTCATCCTGTTCAAAAGTTTACACCCCCCCCCGACACTTAATGTATCGTGTTGCCTTCTTGAGCATCAGTGAACGATTGTACCTTATGTAATAGTCATGCACGAGTCCCTCAAGGGACTCAAACAACCATCACAAAACATAAAAACAGTCGTTCATCATCCAGGTAACAACACACAGTATTAAGAATTAAGCGTATGTAAACTTTTGAACTGGTTCATTTGTATAAATCCAATTTTTTAAAAAAAAATAATAATAATTGTAATAAATCATCATTTTGCAGATTCTGCATGCCGTATGTAAACGACCTCAACTGTAAATGCAAATCGAGTAGTTACTTCAAAACAGTCATATTTGATCCGAAACAGCATTTCATCCAAGTCAACATAACGCCCAAGCAACAGACTTTCCCTCCTGTTATTTATTCTTTAATCACCAAAGACGTTCTTACTCTACGGACTTTGTAACAGTCTCTGACGCTTCGTTGTACTCATTTGTTTTGATGAAAGAATAAAGAAAAGAGATTCTGACTGACAGAATTTGAGGGAGGCGGGCTACGCGGGTCATTTCGAACATGTCTGGGGCAGCTATTGTATGTGCAGTGAAAGAGCACTTACCTGTAGCGTTGTGTCAAACACCACCAGCTTGGAACTAGTGGGGACAATGTCGTAGCACTTGTGGGACTTCATAAAGCGCATGTAAATATCACTTTCAAGCTCTTCGACAACTGCAAAGAAAACAGACAAAAGCCGCATTGAGTCCCCTATACGAAGAGGCACAGGGGCTGCACATTCAAATCCATCAACAGTGCATACAGGTAAATGAAGCAGGGGTAAACATTCACAACACTATGAAGCAAAACTTTTCACCTGTAGCACAGGTTAAATTCTCTCAAAAGGATATTATCTACCCGGGAGGGAAGAGTTTTTCAGAATTGAACAGTAACTTAAACACTCACGAGCACAAACTCGGTATTAATTTAAGCAGAGGTTACTCTCGGGTTAAAGCGCACTCGAATGATCACTGCAAGAAAATACGTTCGACATTGAAAATCAGCCTAGCTGTATTAAATACGGTCATTTAATACCATTGAAACACTTTGAATTAGACATTCAGCAGGACATGTCATTTAAGAAAGAAGTCTTAGTGTGTCCATTAAAAATAAATAAATAAATAAATAAATAAAAAGCAGCACAGCCAGGCAGTCTGAGCAGAAAATCTGCATTTCAGCCCATCTGTATCCGCCATCCTACTCCATCCACGCTCTGTGATTTCGGTCGCCTTGGCAGTTTCTACAGTAGCACTCACACAAGACGAGACCGGTTTCCTAGGACGAGTCTTTTGCTAGACGGGGCATTTTTAGGGGCCATTGAAGCATTTTCCTTCTCAGTCCAGATTTTAAAAAAAGCCCAGGCTCCTTCGAGGCGCCACTTGATCTGGAACGAGTTCTGTGCCATGAAATGATCATTATCTTTTGCCACTCTGCCAGTTCCTGTCTGTCAGCGACTTCTGCTGGCACGGCCTGCACAAATGACCGACGGTTCTGCTTAGCCTCATCGGTCGAACGAAAAAAAGGCGGGCAAGCTTCGACTTGGCAGCTTGTTGCATTTGCAAAAGCTTATTCTCACCTCCGTCTGAGGATGCACGAGTCACAGCAACAAACGTGGGATAGGCAAATCGCTCGCCTGAGCGCCTGGAGAAGCGGATTACGTATCCAGGTTTGCAACATAAAAAGCGCCGTATGACATCAGCGCTAGCACGCCTAGCAAAAACAGACACTAACCACATTCAAATAAGGTCTTTACATGTGACATGAGAAGAGTGAAATGTTGACTGTGCAAACAATGCCTAGACACCTACACGAACATTAAAAGAGTCGCATTAAAACAGCAACATCTAAGCCCAGCTAAATTTTGTCAGACATGCATATAAATCAACCCCAAACCATTTGGCGAAAGCGTTAGAACTTTGTGGGAATAGCCCTAAAAGATGTCTGGCGCAAAAACCAGACATCATCCAAAGAAGCCCATACCCACGGCGAAGCACGGTGGTGGCAGCATCTTTGTTATGGGGTTGCTTCTCTTTAGCAGGGACTGAAACCAATCTATTTTGGCGCACAATCTGCGGGCTTCTGTTAGACAGCTGAAGAAAAATTTCACCTTCCATCATGATGAGACAAAGCACAAATCCAAGTCAACAAAGGAATGGCTTCAGAAGATGATCCACCTTTTTGGAATGACTCAGTCAGATCCCAAATCTAAATCCTATCGAAAACCTGTGGAATGAAGAGATCTGTGCACAAGAGATCCCCTTGCAATCTGATCAACCTGGAGAATTTCTGCAAGGAAGAGTGGAGTAAAATTGCCAAATCAAGCTATGCCAAGTTGATAGGCTCTTACCCAAAAAGACCGAGTGCTGTATTAGCAGCAAAAGATGCTTCAACAGCAGGTCCCCCACCCCCCCCAAATCGTTTACATTGCCCATTTACGTTGCTTCCTTGCAACCGTGAAGATGAAGTATTGTTCGCCCAATTTTGCTTGGTTAATGTGACAATATTCCCTCATCATATTTAAGACATCACCTTGCCCACAAACTTCAACTTCTTCAAGATTAGCTCATGGAAACAAGGCCAATTAACAGAGGCAGTTTCCAGCTGCTGCGCTTGGGTAAACACGTTGAGTAGGCGCAACGTGGCCTGACTAAACAAAGTCTGCACAGTGTCTTCACCTTATTAACTGCCGAGGGAAGAAGCGGAAAAAATAAAAATAAAAAAATCAACCAGTTAATAAATCCTGACCCTGAAAAACAGTTGCATTTATAATAAATAACGTCGGTGCTTTTCGATCCTTTTAAACAAAACTGTTGCCTCATGAGAATCCTCAAACAAGACCGAACAATTGCCCGATGGATTTACTGCAGAGGCATGACGCTTTGGCAAACGGCCACCAAGCCATTCAAAGCTAAACTGCAGAATGGTCATCTTTGTTGCTTGGTACACAGCTTTAAAAGCATTTGACGGGGGAAAAAAAAAAAAAAAAAAAACCGTCTGTCCATGGCCACTTTGAGCCTCCATTTAACCACATACACTATCTGCCCACCAAACATCTGTCACAGTGCTTTTGTAAGCAGAGGTCAGAGTATACATGTTTGAAAATGTTTCAGAAGTGTGCGTGTGTGCCTCTACACATTTGGACAATGAATTCATGGAGAAAAGTCAAAGTGTATTGTCCTGACTAATACCGGGTAAAACCGGAAAAGCTTTTCCATTTCAACGTCCATTACAGGTTGCAGCTAATCCTCATCTTCAAGAATCCCCAGATAAACCCTTAACAACGGCTGTTTTGTGCTGCAAACTGTGCAGTAGGTGATATGGTCTGGTGAAACAGTACGGTGCGATACTGTGCGCTCCTTGATTGCAATTTTCCATTTAAAAATATCACGATAAACAATATAAATCGCCCTGAACCGGTACGAGAAAAAAATTTTAAAAAAGAGAGACAGGAAAACAAACAAAATTTCTCGTTTAAGGAGGCTTTCACACGGCAGCTTAGAGTCCAAAACAGAAGACGGTCTGCATGAAAAACTGGTAAAGCCAAAGCTGTCGTGGGGACCGACAAGCGCACGGCGGTACCGAACCCGAAACGGTTCGGTTGCACTGGAACGGAGCCGCGATTCCCGTGAACGCAACTCGTACTCGGGTCAGCACTTGTTCAGGAAGTAACGTAACCCGCGCGTGCGTTTTAGCTCATGTCGACATCATTAGTTACACACGTGTACCACGAGTGGCAGGGGAATGCATAAAAGCACCAAAAATAATTTAAATAAATAAATAAATAAAAATATACGGCGAGTCACTGTGTTCTCCATGCGCGTTTGCGATCACGTACGATGAACGCAAGTGCATCAAGGTTCGATAGAATCAAGCGAGTCAGAAACCAGACCAGTTCTGTGGGCGCCGGGAACAATCATACTCGGATTCGGACCGCAGCAAACGTGCCCAGTGTGAAAACCACCCAGGAGGAGAGTAGGACAGTGGAGTGATATTACCAGCTGTGCAGTCGGGAAATTCAGCAATCAGCAAATGTGGGGGGGGGGGGAGAATCCGTTGGACAACGGATCTTAAAGTGATTCTGCAGTAATGCGCAGTAAACAGTTAAAAGAAAAAACATCACATTTTAATATAATCCTATTTACAAATCTAATATTTCTAATGTTCATGTAGCCGACATTCAGTATGTTTACATGGACAACGACGTTACGATGTGAACCCGATTAAGACGATACACTGATTAAGAAACTAGCACGTAAACGGCGATTTCTTATTACCCTAATCCGATTAAAGTCACACTCGAAGTAAACACAAATGGAATTAAGACGTGTGGAGTACTCCTGTTTTAGTCGCATTATGGACGTGCGTTACAGACACGTACACACTTTAATCACACTATTAACGTCGTGTGGGATTTTCACCGCATTTTGCGACAGGTCACGTACACACACGGCGGCGCATGACCGACTGACGGTAAACAAGAGAGCACGGCTGCGTCCCAAACCGCATACTTACCTACTACATAGTAGGCGAAATACATGCATCTCAGCTGCTGTATAGTAGATAAGTACGCGGTTTGGGACGCAGCCCACGGCTTCAAGCAGTCGTCTGTTTGCACGTACAGCACGACAAATAATTAACTGCACTTGAAGCGTTCGTAAAATTAAAAATGAAACACCCAAAACCGTATACGCTTCCATAACGAAGACCAACTGTACGTCGATACGTGAAATTCTGGAGGGACGTCGGACGGCGTGGCGCGGTGACGTAATGACGTGTGCTGTTAATCCATCTACGTTCTGCAACATGTAAAACGGGAACATGAAAGGAATATTCTAAAAGCGACTCATGTAAACACCTTAATCACAATACTGTCACAATAATTAGATTACTGCCGTCCATGTAAACGCAGTCAGTGTCACTGGACCATTTTGCAAGTGTGGCGCAGTGAAACGAGTGCGCGTAGGAGCTCTCTCATGTGAGAACACTTCAGTCCTGCAAGCACGGAGACAAGTATTCTTCCTTTCCACTTGTCTCTCTCTCTCGCTTTCTCACGGTGAGGCACAAATGGTGCAAACGTTACTCATTGTAATGACCACGCTTGCTGATACCGCTCCGCACTCTCCGGTTGGCTGCCATCACGCTGATCGACACAACATCTTAAAAAACACGTAACTCAGCAAAAAGAGGTCATTGTTGCTACCAATGCAGGCTGCAGCAACCAAACACAGCTAGAATAAAATGTTCCATGATGCACCTGATTGCTCAATACTAGGAATCAGTACCGTTATCGGTATTGATGAATAAACAGAAAAAAAAAACCCTACTCATACACATGCTCGGTGTGAAACAAAATGGCGTTGGTACCTCCTTAACTGAGCAGTCTGGAGTGGAAAGCGTCAATAAGTACGGTGTGAATCTGTGGGATGGTGCCGTCACCTGGTTCCTGTTGACATGAAGATCTGTATGCCTGCACTAATGAAGATGAGCTACTCAAAGTCAAGTGTGGCAATACTTTAATCTTCACGAGACCCGTGCTGAGTGCAAACATCGTCGTCGTGTTTAGGGAGAACATCTCCCGGGGCTTAAGCATTCGCTAATGAATCTCATCCACTGAAGAGAGAAAAAGAAAAAAAAAAAAAAAGACAAACCGCCAAATGCTGAAATGTCTGATCTGGCACGAAAGGCATTGTGTAACGAGAACACACACAAACGAGAGTCACAATGACTTTGGATACGCTCCCTCTAAGCATTGAGGAAGAGCTCTGAAATGGAGTGCTGTGATGCAGCCATACTGTTTACAAATCTTACCATGTTTTTGATGATTATTGAGTTTTAAACTCAATTTTGTGAAGATATGGCAAAAAAAAAAAAAATAATCCTAGGACTAGTTGGCAAAAGCATGTTTTGCCTTTTATGCAAATGATCTTAAATTTGAGCAAGTGGGCCAAAAGGCAGATTTTCATGGCTTGACCCACTGAATCAGGAGAAAACAGACCGTTTCAAAACCTTGACATCTCTGTAGCTCTTCTGGGTGAGGGCACCTAGATGGACAAACCAGTGACATCTCGTGACGCTAACTCGGTGTTAACGTGGTGAAACCACGATAAAGCACTAGTCAGTTGTAGTCAGCTTCAGTGCTCCGCGAGTACAAACATGGCACCCACGTTTAAACAGTGTCTCGCTAATCCATGGCGTTTTGTAGAAAGAGAAATGGTTTAAAGAGTGCATAACTTCTGTAATCTGGCCCTGGAGCTCTCCGAGAATGAACGAGCACTCAAAAATACACCAAAAGAGCGGTCTCTTTCTCCAAATCATTGACACGCGGATCGTTCCAGGGGTTTGAACTCTCTTACATTAACAGACACCTCCAAGAAGTCCCGCCCTTTCCTCAAGCTCACGTGCTCTTGACTCGCGTGGCTCGTGTCGTGATTTTGTCTCACAAGCCGCAGCAAAATCGAGCATTTTCGGCTGCAACGATCACAAAAAGAAAAAAAACCTCTGCGAAATCCTGTACGGACTGAACAAACTAAACATTCCCATAAGTAAATGTTCAACTTCTCCCTCCCTCACCTTATCGGCAACCTGTTCTGTTTGCGTGTTTGTGTCCTCAATAGCATTTGGGTGGTTTGGATTGCAGTGCTAATGTGACTGTCTGTGTGAAGTGACGTGCTTTTGAAAGGCGCAACGTAAATTAAATTAAAGGCTCCTTACTGCACACCCGGGTGAAAAGTCGGTCTTTCAATCCATACGCAGTCCGATTATGGAGTCAGCCTAAAATGATTTTCTGCTGAATTACGGAAGCAGTTCTTGGACAAAGGAGGTTTGCTGAACTGCAGAGAGGCCAAAAATCCTAGGTGATTTTACTAATAGATCAAATCAGTAAAGAGAGAGAGAGAGAGAGAGAGAGAGAGAGAGAGAGAGAGAGAGGGGGGGGGGGGGGGGGTTATCTTTTCCAGGAACCATAAGCTAATGTTATTGTTTACAGTGTACACATCTGGAAACAAACAGCAGTTTTTAAAAAGTTTACTATACAGGTACAGGCTTCTAGAAGTTTGTGAAAGATTAACTTGACCTTTGACATCTGCTGTCGAGAATTGACTTAACATTTCTTTTTTTTTTTTTTTTTTTAAATCACAAGAGACTTGGTGGGAAAAAAATTTCAACTTCGTAGTGCAGAACCACCTCTCGAGAACCTTGTGACCGATTCCCCATCGCTCCTATGTTTACGCAAATTACACGAAAATAAGTAAATCCACTCACCCAGGTGTTTATTTCACTAAAACAATCCAACTATTCAAATATCAGGCACATCATTTAAATGTGTACTAAAACAACTGTTCCCTAGCTATCGAAACCAGAGATTCTCCCCCCGCCCCCCACCTCAGTTTTCCCTGCACAAACTATATTTTATGAAAAATGTTTACATTAATCATCGCACCCTCACAGACCCATCGGCTATGTTTTAAGAAATCACTAGAATCCAGAGAGTCACGGTACTAGGATACCGCGTGAAAAATTCGGACTGTAATTTCGGATCTTTCCTCGCCTCTAGCCTAACGCCGTCCAGAACATGCCCTGACCACTTTAAAAAGTGCATTAAAGGGGCAGCAATCTGCAAAAACCTGAAAATCCTGTTCAATAATAAGAGTGCCAGGCAGACACACCCACCCTCTCAAAAAAAAAAACACAACAAACAAACAAAAAAAAACCCAGGACTCTCAAGGAACATCTGCTCAAAAACAACCCTGTGGGGGAGATTTTAACGGCCCTGCTTTACACACACACACACACACACTCTCTCTCTCTCTGGGCAGTCAAGTCTGAAAGATGGACAAGTCCTTCACTGTATGCACTGCTGGTTTAGTTGGAGGTGTGTGTGAGTGTGCGTGAGAGAGAGAGTGAGAGAGAGAGAGAGAGAGAGAGAGTATGACTCAACTATTTGTTTAACCAGACAAAAAAAAACCAATCATTAGGGGTATCCTGGGTTTGGGGGGTTCCTCAAACTGGCAGTGATGGAGTCAAAAGTAATAAATAATAATGTGTTCTGAAAGGTAGAGCTGTTGGGAGTATATTTATCAGCCACATGCCTGTGTATTACTGTTCAAGTCATACACAAGCCATCTTGCTCATTAAAAGACATGCATGACTCCAAGAAAGGTGACAAGGAGGAAATCCGCATCGCCAGCTCGAATGGGATTAATATGTAACGCATATACTAGTGTGCACCATTATAAACACACATGCTCCCCTGCTCGGCACTGCTGGAGGGAGATGCTGGAGAAGCCCTGGCAGGAGACGGAGAGAGAGGAGGACCTGTGCAACATGGCACGCGCTGAGAAGCTGAGAGCTAGTGGACGGCGCTGGGACCGAACAACAATCCTCATTCATACAGTACGAGCAGCGTTAAAGACAACAGCTACGTTCGGTTCAGGTTTCAAACGCTTACCTTCATCTTCGAGGTCGAGTTTTTCCAGCATGCCTTCAGACAAACCGCGGACCTGTGGACGAAAAACAAGGAGGACCGGGTGAAGAAACGGGTTTAGTGCACGCGGCGCGCCTGTCACTCGTCTCCTCGTCTCCACGCCGCCTTGTCGCCGTATCACCGGCGCGAAACTAAACCGCCTTCGGTTACAAGAAAACGAGTAAACAAACGGCTATTTAAGCATTTTATTACGCGTCGGTTTAGTCCCCTGGGCAGATACCGTTCGGCTTGTCCTTGAGTAGACTCGCTCTGCCCGAGCACTCGTGCGTTCCAAGTGAATTATGATATCAGGCCACCCCCTCTAGTCGGGTTAATATGGACTATTCCAGTTTACTGCAGTAGTTGGAATGAACTATTGGCTTGTTCGGGGGGGGGGGGGCGGGTCAAACTAATACTAGTTTTCTATGTTACTCATACACCAATTTAGCTGTTAAAAGCCGAGTCACGGTAATGGATTTTTTATATATATATAAAAATCTGTCAGAAATATTTATTTTGTACAGATAGTTTGCGATATCACTATTTATAAACCCTATCAAATCAGAAATGCCTGCAAATAGTTTTTAACAGCTGGGAGTCAGTCACCATAAACTCAGCATTTTAACATACAATTCCACTGACTAGTTTCCAGAAAGAGACACAGAGAGAGAGACAGAGACACAGAGGGAGATAGAGAGAGAGAGACAGAGAGAGAGAGAGAGACACAGAGAAGGAGAGAGCGAGAGAGACAGAGACACAGAGGGAGATAGAGAGAGAGAGACAGAGAGAGAGAGAGAGAGACACAGAGAAGGAGAGAGCGAGAGAGACAGAGACACAGAGGGAGATAGAGAGAGAGAGACACACACACAGAGAGAGACAGAGAGAGAGACACAGAGAAGGAGAGAGAGAGACAGAGAGAGAAAGAGAGACACAGAGAAGGAGAGAGAGAGAGACACAGAGGGAGAGAGAGAGAGAGACACAGAGAGAGAGAGAGACAGAGAAGGAGAGAGAGACAGACAGACACAGAAAGAGAGACACAGAGAAGGAGAGAGAGAGACACAGAGAGAGAGAGAGACACACAGAGAGAGAGAGACACAGAGAAGGAGAGAGAGAGACAGAGAGAGACACAGAGAAAGAGAGACACAGAGAAGGAGAGAGAGAGACACAGAGAGAGAGACACAGAGAAGGAGAGAGAGAGACACAGAGAGAGAGAGACACAGAGAAGGAGAGACACAGAGAAGGAGAGAGAGACACAGAGAAGGAGAGAGAGAGACACAGAGAGAGAGAGACACAGAGAAGGAGAGAGAGAGAGACACACACAGAGAGAGAGAGAGAGAGAGAGACAGAGGGAGATAGAGAGAGATAGAGAGAGAGATGAAATACCTGATGTTTATCTTTGGAGTTCCCAACCCAATAGATCTTTTCATTATCAAAGTACATTATATTACAAAATTACAAATCCAGTGGATAAAGGTGAAGTTTGTACTGTTTAAGAGTGTTTCTGGACCTACCCTGCACAGACCGAGATGGTCAAGCTTCCAGCTTCCTTATTACTTGAATAATTTACTCAATAAATGTTTTCTAATTGCTCTACTGTTCTGTTATTTTCTTTTTCATTAGCAGTAACTCGATCATTTTTCCTTTCTACCAGCTCACAAGGATGGTCTACCAGTTTGACCAACTGGTCGGTTTTGGCAACTAGTAGCCGGTCACACCTAGACGGAGTTTTCAGCAGGGTACAATACTCACAAAATAATTAAGAATAATCAAGTTCAAACCTGGATACCTTGATTTGCAATATAGCCATGCTAGCTAGTCTGGCTAGTTTCTTCATTTAAGGAGTGGAAGTGGCTCCCAAAAGGCAAAAATAGTTTTTAAGCAAAGGGAAAGGGGCAGTTCCATAACTGACTAAGTTTACATGCACATCAATATTCCGATATTAATCGGAATTTGGCAATATTCTAGTTAGTATTAAGTCATGTAAACGCCGTAATCCAATCGTCCGATTCAGACTCAAGACAATATTCTGATTCCCACCCCTAAAATATGCCTGTTTTAATCTGAATTGTTTTCATGTAAACACCTTATTGAGCAAATCCACTGAAAGGAGATATCTGTGCACGCTCAGTCTGCAAGGAATTGTGGGTGCTAACAGATTATCAGCTGTAGGCTAGTTATTTCGGAATAGGAACTCGGGCCTTTACAACAACCATGTATACAGGAATATTCTGATGCCTGTATGCATATAAGCGTAGTCACTGGTTTCGGTCAAATTGCCATTCGCTTTTCTGGCAGCAAAGGGCTCTTAAATGAAAAACTGCTTCTTTCAATGTTTTTATGCGTTTGTCTCTGTGTGTATGTGGATGATTTGCTCATAATCAGCCTTAATCAGGCTTCACTAAAATTGAGAGAGATGCACAGGGAAATGTGTTACAAAAAATGCAGTAACATTTAATTTGCACATAAATTGAGTTTAGTTCATGTAGTGTGTGCATATGTAGTGTGTCTCTTGTCTAAATGAAGAAACTGGCTCTAAGTACCCAAGTTGCTAAAAGGAGAACATCAAAGAGTCCTGGAAAGCTATGCTCAAGTGTAAGCAGGCCTATTTTTGCTTCATGTGAAGTCTACTTAAAAGTTAAAAAAGTAGGCTAGTTAAAAAAGAGGACTTCGGTGTATTATGGTATTTTAAGATATATGCAATTATTATTAACAAGACTCAATGAGACAGCTGTTCTTGTGTCTCACATAAAAGATTAATTATAGTTTCACAAGTGCACAACAGACCTACAATCAATTGTGGTGGCAGTAAAATGGAAGAACTTTGGCTGTAGTTCTGGGTGGAAAGGCTGGGGAGGTCGTTAAACTTAGTCATAGAGCACGGAAGGCGGAGATGGGCATATACACATGGGAAGGAGGAGGTTAAGCTTCTGATCTTCAGATGTGGTGTTTCTCCAAAACGTCACTTATTTTATTACTCTATTAACGGTCACATGCTTGGTGACCAACTATGTAGTAGTTACTGTTATTTTCTGTCTTAATGGGATGATTAGAATGAAAACTAGATTTTAAAAAGTTCCTTCCCATCTTTACTTCTGAGACACTCTACCTCTCTAAGATACTCTTTTTATACCCAATTATGCTACTGACCTCTTGCCAATTAACCTAATCAGCTACAAAATGTTCCTCCAGCTGTTTCTTTTTAGTAACACTTACTTATCCAGCCTTTTGTTGCCCCCCCCCCCCATCCAAAATAATATATGATGCGTGTTGCGGCCGTCAAATTCAAAATGACCTTATTTTTTTCTTAAAATTGTACATTTCCTCACTTTACATGTTTGGTATGTTCTATTGTGAATCACATATGGGATTATGAGAATTGCAAATCATTGCAATCTGTTTTAATTTACATTTTAGACAGCGTCACGACTTTTTTGGAATTGGGGTTGTACATTTACATTTATTCATTTAGCACAAATGAGGAAATACAAGCAAAAAATAGAAAGTCTACAGACCTCTGTTAAAATGGCATGTTCTGGTGATGTTAAAGAAAAAAGAAGAAAAAAAAGACAAAAAGAAACCAAGATAAATAATAACACATATTTTTCCACCTTTACTGTGATATAGCAATCAACAAAATATATATTTTGGGGGGAGGGGGGGGGGTCTTTATCCGCTTTATTATTTATTCTTATATTATTACTTGAGGGTGCATGGTGGCTTAGTGGTTAGCACGGTCGCCTCGCACCTCCAGCATTGGGGGTTCAATTCCCGCCGCTGCCCTGTGTGTGCGGAGTCTGCGTGTTCTCCCCGTGCTGCGGGGGTTTCCTCCGGGTACTCCGGTTTCCTCCCCCAGTCCAAAGACATGCATGGTAGGCTGATTGGCGTGTCTAAAGTGTCCGTAGAATGTGAATGTGTGTGTGATCACTTTAATTCTAAAACAACACCCCCAAAAAAACCTTTTTATAATTTGGCATGTGACAGGGCTCAGAATTAACCATTCAAACATGTTCAAAATACAGCTGTCAGCAATTAAGTGATTCTGGATTCTAGGATTTTCTCGACATCTTCTCTGTTTTATTTGATAAAGAGCATTTGATTTCAAAGCATTTACAGGAGCTCACTGTTGAATAGTATTGATCAGGAGAGGGGTATAAAGGAATCTACACAACATTAAATATACCATGAAGCACCGTGATGGCCATCATCAACAAGTGGAGAAAATGGGGCACACCATGGAAGAACAGGACGTCCCTCCAAAATAGACAAAAGGACAAGAATAAAACTTATCATGGAGGCTGCCAAAAGACCTACAGCAACATTAAAGGAGCTTCAGGAATATCTGGCAAGGACAAATCATTTGCTGTATGTGACAAAAATCTATCATAATCTTCACGTTTTAGCTATGAGGTAGTGTGGCTACACAAAAAAAGAGGAAAAAAAAAAAAAGAAAATGTGGCAAAATATGTTGTGGTCTGATGAGACTAACGTACAACTTTGTGGGAATAACTCTAAAAAGATATGTTTGTGAAAAAAACAAGATAGCTCATCAGCCAAAGAACACCATACCCATGGTGAAGCATGGTGGAGGAAAACATCATGCTATGGGGATACTTCTCTTCAGCTGAGACTGGGGCTCTAGTCAAGATAAAGGGAATCATGGATAGCTCCAAAAGCCAATCTATTTTGGCAGCTGAAGATGAAGAAAAATTTCACCTCAAAATTACAAATCCAAGTCAACAAAAGAGTGGCTTCAGAAGAAGTAGATCAAAATTT
The DNA here is from genome assembly GCF_023375685.1 of Ictalurus furcatus. Taxonomy (NCBI): domain Eukaryota; kingdom Metazoa; phylum Chordata; class Actinopteri; order Siluriformes; family Ictaluridae; genus Ictalurus; species Ictalurus furcatus. Next base: position 1,454,202 of record NC_071277.1, on the reverse strand, counting down.
TTGAATGGCCAGTCAGAGCCCAAATCTAAAGCCTATTGAAAACCTGTGAAATGGCTTGAAGCGAACTGTTTACAGAATCCCCTAGCAATTTATCTGATCTGATCTGGAGCATTTTTGAAAGGAAGAGTGAAATACAATTGCCAAATCAAGATGTGCTAAGTTGGTAGACTCTTAACCAAAAAGACTGAGCACAGACTGATGTATTTCCATCACGTTCTTCCTCATAATTTCTGGAATTTCGGCATAGTGTGTTACTCCGTAAGACCTTTTAACCAACTTCATGCTGTTGAGAAAGTTCTATTTAAGTGTTGATGTGATTGAACAGGGTTTGCAGTAATCAGGTCTGGTTGGGTCTAGTCCAGCTGAACCCCAATATGAATGCAGTTTCATAGATTTAACGAATTTTTTTGGGGGGATAACTATGGGGGCAAATACATTTTTACACAGGCCCAGTTGGTATTGGATAACTTTTTTTTTCTTCAATAAATAAAATCATAATTTAACAACTGTTATTCTGCGTTTACTCAGATTGCCTTTGTTAAATCTTTTGTTTTTATTTCTGAAACAATTTAGTATGAGATGTATACAAAAACAGAAAAAAATCTCATACTTTTTCACAGCACTGTAAGTGTCCCCAGCGCTGCATAATGAAAGATTCTCATTACATCATTAGCACTGACTGAAGGATCCTAACACTGTCCCTGTGGTCATCTCTCTTCAATTTTTTTTTTTGAACAGAATCATAACCGAACACTTCGATGTAAACTTGCAGATAAAAGTCGTAGGGCACTCACCAGGCGTGAGGTAGCGATGGGTGCCGAGGAAGCGGTGAGAGGTGGCTTGGCTGAGGGCACGCTGAAGTGCTGGCCCGTGTCTGGAGGAGAGGACAGAGAGCGCAAACGTTCCTCTTGACGCATCGGGAGGTTGGGGTTTTCTTCCAGAGGAAATGATGGTGAGGGTTTGGTCAGTTGTGTAGGAGTGGTGGGCAGTGAGGAGATCCCAGACGCTGTGTGGAAACAAAAAAAGAGTGATAATGTTGGTCTGGGTTCAGATAAAATGTTAATAGGCCTTATATCCCTAAGCGTCAGACCTGAAGGAATAACTGATCATTGAAAAAAAATGTAAAATACATAAAGATGATGTATTCCTTGATCTAGCTCACCATCCTAGGCACAAGTAGAGCAAAACTAAACAACTGCTTTCAAGTCTTTCATTATTTCTGTAATACATAACCAGCATAACAAAGCATCCCTAAATATACTAGCAAGCATGCTTGAAGAAAAGCAGACTAGGGGTTACATGAGCTATTAGTTTACCTAGTAACAATAACAATAAAATATAAAGCGTATAAATTAACTTATTTCTGAGTTTTCTAAATATTGAGGTTATCTTGGGTTTATATTTAGGAGTTTATATATTAGGTCTATATTTAGGATATTTAGGATTTTATGTGGTTAATGTTTAATCATGAAACATTTGTATCCATTATTTTGAATTCAGGCTTCAGGTAAATTTGTGTTTACTTCATTTTAATATGTAATGCCATTGCCATGATGTTCTTCATGTCTCAGTTTAAAAAAAAAATTGTGCCAGCTTCATGTGTCTCAAAGAAAACATCCTTATATTCTATGATTATTGGATTATCGATTGATTCCGTTTTTTTTTTTTTTTTAATCATCTTAAATTGATTTTTAAAAAATCCTTAAAAAATGAAGGGTTTAATTCAAATAACAAAAAATAAAAAATAAAAACAGCTGGTCTATAAATAGTGTTCGCATGGCCCTAATGACAAGTTGAATAAAAAAGCGTTCTGCAATCCATTATGTAGCCAAAATATTATTGCACACATTTAAATATTAAGCTTAATACACGAACAGGTGGATTACAGTATGTTCATAAAATAAATCGGTGTTGAACAGGATCTGTAATTAGTAAAGCGAGCTAGCATTCCTTAAGGGATGTATTCATATGGTCCACAGTTACTGGACAAGACATTTATATATGACCTCTCTATCTAAAGCTTCTGCAACACGACACTGCATTGTAACGTCACTGTGTATGTTGACAGGTTGCCCATATTGGACAGTGACATTTCCTTCCTGATCCCACTTTATGCTGAACCCATGCCAGGAAAGTGGCCTGAGAAGCATGCCTCCCTGTTTAACGGCTCCGTTACAGGCACACACACACACAGAGCATGTACAGTCCGTACAGTCTTTATCACATTTATTTCACACGCCACTGGACCCCAAGGCCAGTGGGATTCACACTGCGTTTCCCTCCACCCCTAATAAAGTAAGCTTAGAGGGAAAGGAGGAGGACGAGAAGCATGCTGTAGCATTTCACATACTGTAAGAATCTCATTCACTATAACATGCCAACATAATAATATATAAGATAATTCTCTTATATATTATTAAGAAAGTGGTCATAAATAAGACTGAGAGATTATTGACTTACATGGCGGATTCCTAAATCTGATGTATGCATTGAATCCCAAAGGATTCGCCTTAACATAAATCATTTAAATAATGTGCCTCGTGTTGTTACTCGCCAACATATTTTTTTATTGGTCAAACAGCAACTGATCCCCTCAGAGATCACTAAAGTACATCTAATCTACCTATAAAAATCAACTGGATGGCTTCACCATAATTGAGTATTGTGACTGCTTTGGCTTTGTTTTGTTTGAACATGATGCCTACTAGCCATGTCTTCTTTTCTTGTGGTCACATCTAATTCCAGCGAGATTCGCCCTCTGATCTCTGAGTGTCTCTATTTGTGTTGAGTCTAAGCTGAGCACTCAAGTTTCCACTTTGAGTAGCTGCTCAGGGGAGAGTGAAACATAGCCTCGTCTGCAGGGTGGAAGACTTCCTGAGAGCTCAAAAGTGCTGCGTGGCCTGGTGCTTGTTAATGGTTGTGTTGACGATGGGAAAATCACCATTGGAGGCCATCATATATAAATTGCACAGACGGAATAAATTTGGAGAGCAGATTAAGAATAGGATTTGTCTGATCCCTAACGGCTCATATACAGAGTCAGAGGCAGCACCAGGATTGCAACTGTAGCAAAACATCTTGTTGCAATAGACTAAAAAAAAAAAAAAAGTGCCATAGCTTCTCCATAGATACTGAACAAAGAAATTATTTACTCTTAGACAAGCCCAAAAAAACATTGGGAAAGGGAGAAACTGGGAGAGCTGAAAAGAGCAAGGATGATGTCATCTGGAAGACTGCCTGCCCCCTACTCTCTTTCTCTCTCTTTTTCTCCCTATATACATTCAACCATGCTGTCATTCAAGCACAATCCACTCTCATTAGCATCTTCTTCACGAATTAGGTCTAACATCTCCAAACAATGACTATCGCACATCCTGGCACTAACAAAATGAAAAGAAATAATGTGCGACACTGTGCTGGATCATACCCGATTCATCACAGCTGAGCAGACGAGCGAAACCCTGCCGCAGGGATATTTTTACCTTCCCAAAATGTGACCACTCACTGTAATGGCAGTCTCGTTAAGTTGATGTGAGATTTGGATGAAACACCATGACGGTGCAGATTTGAAGCTAGAACAGCACCGTGAATGATTTATTGTCTGATACAGTGAAAGAAGTGACAGAAAGTAAACTACCTTTAATATGAGATCAGGGGAAATTCTTTACTCCGTTACTCCCTGGAGTGAACTTAAACCCAGCATAACTTGATGCAGTTTGAGGCCTCGTTCATGAAATCTGATGCTGCTTCATACTTCATGGATTTGATATTAAAATTATCTTCATAGGAGGAATGAAATATTCTCCTACTGTAAGTATTCCAACTAAAAATGATGATGTGTACGTAATTTTTGTGTGCAAGAACAGCTTTCCCCTGATGACTTTTAGTCATACCGGTGTGACATAAATGAAAGACGATTTCATTAATAAATTCATCAAATATTGATTGATAACCCTCCAAGGAAACGATAATCATTATAGTTTTGTATAGTAACAGCTCATTCACAGGACATGCATGGTGGACAAACTACTTCATCTAAGGCTAGTAATAAACACACGTTAAAATGTTATTTAACAAAGGAAAATGTATCATCGCTGACACGGTGACGATTTCCGTACGGAGACGCTTAATTCGCATGCATGGAAGGTGTCTCCACTGTCAGCACTTTATAAACGTCAATAAGTCTTTCAACCTTGTGAAAGTCTTCAGGACAGAGGACTTTGTGCTCTCCAGTTTCTCAGGGATGTGACAAGCTGCATTGTTTGTCGTATTAACTTCAAGAAAGAGGGAAAAAAAAGTGAGGCTGGTGAGGGAACGACTGTTTACGCCTATAACGTATACGATAACGTTAACTAACTTGTCTCCTGGACATCCCATAAGGTTACACAGTTAAAAAGCCCAATATGTTGTCCATTAATACATTTAAATCGTTCAAATCTTAGTTATTAGAGGCATAAAATACTTAAGGATGTCCTGTTATTGGAAAATAATCCGCTTTGTTGTGGTAACGGCATTGCACCACCCTGTCATTGATCATGTTACTACAACAGCACTCCCTGTTATTTTTATTCCTTACGTATCCACGGTGATTTCATTGAATGAGTTATGAATCACTCCCAGCTACCAAGAGCCAACCTTTAGAAAGAGTATAAAATGATTTGTGATAGTAAACAGGTCACAAGTGGGGATTTAAAAATTTTTTTTTTTTCATGCATATGTACTAAAATCATTCATAGTCCTTCATTTTACTCACATTTAGGATTCAACACACACATACACTACATACTGTACGTCCCCTGCACTTTTAATCCGACATCCTCTATCTGTCAGCTGGCATTTACTTGGGTTGTAGTCAGTTCACTTAGGAAATGAGTAAAAATGAGTTTAAAACAGAATCTTAACAGGAAAATGACCAACACCAGAATCACAGAGCAGTTATATTGTCAGCTATCTTGCTTGAGGGCAATCATGAATGAATGCTAAGGCAGTTATATTGAGCAGGAGTCAGAGAAGATTTACTCAATTCATGAAGGTCAACATAATAAGTGGGTAAATATTAGCCATAACATTAAAACCAGCTGTCTAATATTGTGTAGGTCCCCCCTGTGCCACCAAACCAGCTCTGACCTGTCAAGGCATGGACTCCACAAGACCTCTGAAGGTGTGCTGTGGTATCTGGCACCAACACTTTAGCGGCAGATCCTTTAAGTCCTCCAAGTTGCGAGGTGGGACCGCCGTGGATCGGATTATTTGTCCAGCACATCCTACAGATGCTCGATCAGATTATGATCTGGGGAATTTAAAGGCCAAGTCAACATCTTGAACTCTTTGTCATGTTCTTAAACCATTCCTGAACAATTTTTGCAGTGTGGCAGGGCACGTTATCCTGCTGCAAGAGGCCACTGCTATTAGGGAATACTGTTGCTATGAAGGGGTGTGCTTCAACAGGGTGGTCTGCAACAATGTTTAAGTAGGTGGTACGTGTCAAAGTAACATCCCATTAGTGCCGGAACCCAAGGTTTCCCAGCAGAATATTGCCTGTAGCATCACAGTGCTTCTTTCTCATAGTGCATCCTGGTGCCATTTCTTCCCCAGGTAAGCGATGCACACGCACTCGACCATCCACACGATGTAAAAGAAAACATGATTCATCAGATCAGGTCACCTTCTTTCACTGCTTCACGGTCCAGTTCTGATGTTCATGTGTAGGCGCTTTTGGCAGTGGACAGGGGTCAGCATGGGCACTCTGACTGGTCTGCGGCTAGCTGTGATGTGCTGTGTGTTCTGACACCTTTCTAGCATAACCCTGCTGCTGGATTACTGGTTGTCCTTCCTTGGACCATTTTTGGTAGGTACTAACCACTGCATACTGCCGTTTTGGAGATGCTCTGACCCAGTTGTCTAGTCATCACAATTTGGTCCTTGTCAAAGTCGGTCAGATCCTTACGCTTGTCCATTTTTCTTGCTTCCAATACACCAACTTTGAGAACTGACTCACTTGCTGCCCATTATATCCCACCCCTTTACCGGTGCCACTGTATGCAGAGAATCAAAGTTTTTCATGTCACTTGTGAATGATTTTAATGTTATGGCTGATCGGTGTATGCTGCGAATCATGCAAGCTTTCCTAATTTCATCTAAACGCCAAGAATACCACTGATGATTACCCATTGGTCATCAAATTTGTCCCCAGAGAGGTCCAATACATTTGAGCTTTAATGATCTGATTAGATGATTTGATGCCTAACCCTCAGTAGTATAGATCTCTTTTACACCTACTGTAGCAATCCCAAAATTACCAATCCTAAACAGTGTCTACGTACAGTACAGTGTTACATTACTGAAGCACAGGAACAAGAAGACAATTATAGCTCACTGTACTTCATTGCACCCAGCTGTTTGTCTGGCCTGGTAATAAGAACTGGCTCAAACTCAAGTTTAGCTCTGTATTGTAAGTTTGGCAAAGGGCAGACAGGTGTGTCAGTGTCCACTCTCTGGAGCCTAATTATGGAGCAGATGGGTGTCCCTGACTTCAGCTTCTGTCTCATGAAACCTGAGGGAAAAGACAGCCAGAACACACACACACACACATACAGAGGAGTGCAGAACACAGTGACCTCAAACCTGCTGCAATGATCTTTACCTTATCACCACAAACTTAGCTACAGCAGCTGTGTCTGTCTATGTCACGACAGCGATCGGAAAACACTTGCAGAGATCTTGTCCATGTGTTTGCAGTAATTAATACATGATGTATGTCTTTGTAAATCTATATAATTAATTTTATACCGTTTTCTTCGAATTGTGGCATTACTTGTTTAAAGTCAACAGGTGATGTACATTCATAAATGCAATGCCAGTAGTGTTTAAACAGAGCGTCTGAAAGTTTTCTTCACACATGCCTTGTGAACTGAATACACAGTCATATCCACACTATTATATTTTGTGCTCATATAATACTTCTGAACAGTTTTTCCACCGGTCTCATGCGTCAGCTTGACACGGTTTTATTCTTCCGAGAGTCTGTTTAAAATCTAAACGTGCCACTGATGTTAAAAAAAAAACAACAATTAACACACACTTTACTTTATGACAACAGAATACAATATTGCAAGTGGTCATCCATATAAGTACTTCACAATTAAGAATAGTACAAAGAAATTCAGAGCTATTTAGTTATTATAGCCCCCCCCCCACCAAAAAAAAAATGCTTGTAATGCTTATTACTAAAGCAATGTCTATTTACATACACCGCAGTAGACTTCATACTCTATGTGTATGTGGTTAAAGCACTTGGTTAATGTTACTGCATTAAGGGCTCTTAAGCTATTTAATGGATGTGAACGAAAGCTAGGGGTTGAATATAGCCAGATATGTGACAAGTCTGACATGATAAATCATTTTATAGGGTGCAAAATAGCTTAGCTCCTTGTGTAAGAAATACAGCAGCAAAGCGGTTACCCAATACAGCATTTGAGTCCATTCATATAAACCAAGCGATGCTAAAAGGACAACACTAATGCCTTTTAAAGGCCCTAGCAATGTCAATTTGAGAAGGGATGCTATCCCCACAGTTAAAAAACTGACACAAGGCTGTCTGTGAAAACTTGTGATGTCTGTGAAAATCAGATGTCGCTGTGGGCAGACTTCTGACAAACAAACAAATATGAAAAATCAGGTTTTGGCCACAGTTTTAGTTTTCTGCCTATAAAAAACAGTGCATGCCACAAAGCAAGTACTTAAGAGTGATAAGCCATTTGAAATCCTGTTTTAAGTTTGCCAAGATACATACTGGAGACTCAGCAAACATGTAGAAAAAGGTTCTTCAGTCTAATGAGAACAGAACTGAACATTTCAGCCTTGGAAAACCAACAAGTCAAGTGGCTTTATTGTCATTTCAACCATATACAGCTGGTACAGTACACAATGAAACAAAACAACGTTCTTCCAGGACCACGTTGCTACATAAAACAGCACAGGACTACAAGAGATTACACAAAACTACACATTTCTACATCAACACTAATCACCCTGAGAACAGCATCCCCACAGTGAAGCATGCTGGTGGTACCGAGTCCAGAGTCCTCCTGCCTTTGGTTGCTTCTCTGTCTAATGCCCTCCTTACTCCGTCACTAAACTTTGGCAGACAGCATCCTCTGGGCAAAGTCACAGTTGTACTATATACTTTCCATTTTTAATAGACAACTGTATACCTGCTCTTGTAGCTGCAGTTAAGAGCAAAAATGATTTATCGAGTGTGAAACTTTTTAGGACAAAATAAGACGTACTGTGTGAGGCATTTGCATGTGTCCCACTAAAATCAGTGTCTCAGAGGAATGCGTGAGATTATGCTTGTTTCTGGAGCTGAGGCAAGGAGAAAATAGTTTTTAGATGTGTGTACCTTTTTAAGGCAGAGTGAGACAAATGACAGATGGTGAAGATCAACTAAACAATTCACTACACTGAGCTCTTCAAAGACATACAAGTTCACCAAAATTCATCTACAAAGTCAGCTCAAAAATAACTGAAGTATTTGGAAAATTTTGGGCAGTATATGTGAGTTTTGATTGTGTTTAGCTTACACTTTAGGACCTTTGGTGGCCTTGGTGCCCCCCAGTTGATCAGTATTGGTGCTTATACTGTAATTCTGCTGAACTGGATGAATATATTGCACTATACTGCAGTTTTTTTTACAGAGGATCTGATGAAGTGTGCATGGGTTTATGATGATATTATTTTCATGCTGTGCCACCCCCATTGGCCAAAGTAATTCAAAATGTGCTTGGGTTTCAAGTTTGGTAAAGTTCAGTCAAACAGCTCTTTATTCAAAGTATTACTACAAGGTTTCTGCATTTGATGGTAACAGTATTACAATATGCACACAATATGATATACCTGACCATCCCATCAATACGTAGGCCTTCCCCAAACTCTTGCCACAAGCAAACAATTGTCTAGAATGTATTAGTATGCTGTAGCTTAAAGATTTCCCTTCACTGGAACTAAAGGCCCAAACCTGTTTCACATCCCATGCACAAAGCGAGCTTCATAAAGACATGGTTTGCCAAGGTTGGTACAGAGGAAATCGAATGGTCCAAGCCTTGACTTCAACCCCACTGAATGCTTTTGGGATGAATTGGAACACTGACTGCGCCGCAGGCCTCCTCGTCTGACATCGGTGCCTGACCTCACTAGTGGTCTTGTGGCTGAATGAGCGTGAATCCTTACAGCCACGTTACAAAATCTAGTGGAAAGCCTTCTCAGAAGAATGGAGGCTGTTGTAGCAGCAAATGCGGAACCAACTCCATGTTAATGCTCATAGTTTTGGAATGGACACATATGGTTATGAATGTCAGGTGCCCACAGACTTTTGGTCATACGGTGTATAATAATATGGATGTGTCAAGATCCATCAACTGACTTTAATAATAAACCACTAAATCTCATCACTAATGGCATTGACATGGATGCCTCCACCACTAACAAGTCTAGTCCTTCCTGTTACTAATTTGTAAATACCCTTAAAATATACTTCAAACAGGAAGAAAGCTATTGGGAAAAATCTATATATTTCAGACATTTAACCTTAGTGTGACTTTGTGACCCAGATCAACTCCAAAATCAAATCAGTTCATCTGCTGGTTACAAGGATAATTCCATACATATATATACACACACACACACACACACACACACACACACACACACACACACACACACAAACTTTCAATTGTTTCAATTGTTCTATAGAAATGTTGCTAAAGAGAATCTCAGATAGACAGATACACGACCAACCCGTAAATATTATGCCTCCACCACATAGAGATAGCGGCATAAAAAAGACCTATAATAAACTAATAAGAATTATTAAGTGAAAATATCAGGAGTTAATACGAGTTTATTGTCTTTAGAGGTTGTCGTAATATTACAGTATGCTTTGTTGCACTAATTAGGCTACCACTGGAATAACTTGTATTAATGTACATCTGTAATGCACTGGAGAGAGAAGATGCTTTCACTGCACCCTTTCAGTACATGATGCTGTCTTTGGTTATTGTTTAACAGTCATCACAGAATGTGCTTCTCAGAGTGAATTTCACAGTTTCTGGCTGTGCTCTTAACAGTCTGGCTAAATGTCGCTGACAAAAACATTTGTACTGACGTCATCACTCCTTCTCTTAACAGAAACCATTACCCAAAAGGTTACACCTCTGCTACAGTTCAGTTTAGGGATAAACTTAGAACTGCGTGAACAACATTACTTCCTGGGCCGGATTAATTTTAGTGTCTAGTCTACAAATGGCCCTTTAGGTCTTTGCAAAATTTCGCCTCAGCTTTCAGTTTAGTAAAAGCATCGAGTGGGATTGGAAGCGCATTTATCCACACGCCCATCTCGACAATAGTTCAGAGAATCAATTACATTGCCATTTTGGTCTTTCTGTAATACACATTCTTTTGCTCTGCCAATCTTATGCTTTCAGTGATTGTCTTCATAGACTGCTACTGCTGTTTGAGAGGGAGGGCTGAGCCTAAAGACTGTAAAAATGCTGATAGTTGGAGGAGGGCACCAAGAAATTGGTTGACCAGATGCTGACCTTTGTGCTGCAACTTGATGATTCAGAAAGAATGAATCATTACTGAGATGTGGAATACTACTTTCTTTTTGATCCGATATCAAGCGATGTAGCCAAATATTAATACATTATTCAGAATGAACAGATAACGCGTTCTAAACAGACACACAGATACGAATAGGAGGGGCATTCTTTTGGGGGTTTTTATGTTTCTTTTTAGAAAGTTTGCTAGAAAGGTTCACAGAGAATCTGGCTGAGATTAGAAGTAAGCATGTGGATTGGGATCCTGAAGGACCCAACAAAAAAAAAGTCACAGAAGTGGAAGGTTTTTACTTTCTTGTCATAGCTATGTGCATGAAGCTTGTGGCACAAAGGAAGACAATGTTCATTAACCTCATCATGCACCAATGTGTGATGGATTCACAGCATTCCTTCATTCATAATATCCTGGTCAGGGTCATGGTGAAGAAAATGTCAGAGCCAGAATTCACATACCATGCTGAAAGTAGTGGCATTTAAATGGGTTTAAATTTGAATAATGATACAGATATTTGGAGCACTAAACAGACACAGATGCAGATACAGGCACTGGCATTGCATTACATCCCTAATTGTCTGGTACTAGTACTTGTGAATAGGAAAGCAGAATTGTTATATATATATATATATATATATATATATATATATATATATATATATATATATATATATATATATATATATATATATTAGTGAGAATTTGGGGGGGGGGGTTTACATGTGAAAGAAATAACTTGAGACTCATTTCTCTCTTGTGGTGGGTAGGGTTGGGGTATGTGTGTGTGTGAGAGAGAGAGAGAGAGAGAGAGAGAGCAAGAAACAGATGTGTTTGAGAGAAAAATGTGCCGTGGTTGTTGGTGCCAGACCGGCTGGATTGAGTGTTTTAGAAACTGCTGATCTCCTGGGATTTTCACAGATACAACAGTCTTCAGAATGTACATAGAATGGTCCAAATACCAAAAAACATCCAGTGAGCGACAAAATGCCTTGTTGAGGTCAGAGGAGAATGGCCAGACTGGTTCCCACTTACAGGGAGGCTACGGTAAATTAAGTAATCACTCTTTACAACCGTGGTGAGCAGAGAAGCATCTTAGAAAGCACAACACAACACAAAGTGGATGGGCCACAACAGCAGAAGGCAACATTAGGTTCCACTCCTCTCAGCCTCCTATAACAACAGGAATCTGAGGCTACATTGGGCACAGGCTCATATATATATATATATATATAATAACTTATATATATATAACTTGTGTTTTGTTTGCAATTGTTTGATATCCATGAGAGCGGAATATTTTTGTGAATCTTTTGAACAAAAGATCAAAAGTTTAAAAAGTAAAGACCACGGGTGCAAATATTAGTGGAGGGCACTGTACACACACACACACACACACACACACACACACTGTATACACTGGGGTCATTGTATACACACACACACACACACACACACACACACACACACACACACACACACGTAACCTACTGCTGTTTTAATATTTAATGTCACAGTTTGAACTTGGGAAACAAATTAATGTATTTACCACTCATCATGTTCACTCATTATCTAATTACTATTTAATTTGCTAGCATTCTCACTGTGGGTGCATCAGAAAGTCACATAATAGCATATCAAGCAGTGTAGTACCAGCTACCCTTACTTTACATAGTGGAACAGCCTTCTACTAAGAACAAGTACAAGTACTAACTTCTACTTAGTATGCGGAACTAAAAAACGCACTAGGTACAGTTTACATTTTCTCACATCGCATAAAAACCCACCCCGAAACATGAAAAAGTCTTTAAATATATATATATATATATATATATATATATATAAAATATATAGACAAAGTGAAAAGATGTATAGCATTTAATATTCAAATATACTGGTATCCACTAGGATGTAAATGAAAAGTTCATCATGAATGGCTTGCATATCAATATCTATAATCAATGTGATACTCAATTGTGCAAAAATACAAACAAACAAACACACAATTAGCACCAGAATCACTATAGCCCATCACAAACATTTCTGTATACACATATTTCATGTGTTTCATGGTGGAGTTTTTAAATCAACTGCATCCATGTTTTCATTCTAAACCATTCATACCAGGTTGAGCAGGTCATTTCAGCAGATGATCAGATCATGTGTCTGCAATATATTTTATAACACCTACAGATCATAGGTGGTGGATATGAAGAGCAGATCTGATCGGAACACCACCCTTGTCAAAGCGTGCTATGGAGCTTTGTCACCTTTTAAGAAACAGCAGTTGATACGGGAGGTTTTAATATGCTTCACAAAGGCTGAACTACATTACTCAACTTCCTGCCTAATTAGGACAAATCCCATTGACAGTCTGGGCTGATATGATGGGCCAGCTGTGTGGTAAATATTTAGTTATTTGTTTAAGAGATACTTACATACAGTAGCAGAAGTGCCCCAAGGGTGAGAGATATCCTAGAGCTGCATCTCTTGACATTTCAGATGCCTAATCAGTGCCATTTTGGATTGAATTCCAGCTTGCTGGCTTCCTAATTTAGCCCTTGCCACTGACACCTATTCCTGTGGATAAGATAAGCTCCTGAAGTGTGATCTTCTATCTCTGCTGTTCTTTTTCCTTTCGAGTGAAAGCTGCTTAGGCAGAATGAACTGTATAGCAGAGAGCAAATATACAATGTGTGTAGGTAGACAATACAATCAATGTAGGCGTGTGATTTATAAGGCTAGAAGGCAGTCTCAGACTCATTTTAGCTAGCCACAAGCTTCATACTCTTGAAGGCTGCAACGTGTTTGAGTATTCCTAAGGTTAGGCTATACTGATCCAAAACATAATGTCACTGCAGTGTTCTAAAATATCTGCCGTAATAATCTTTCACAATGTTATTATAATGGCTCTGTTTAGACAAACACTAACCATCTCTGGTTAAAATATCAATTAAAATTCAATCAATTCAAATCCATCGGTTTACTCATCTAAATAACTTAACTGGTAAACGTTAAGGTACAGCTTCAGATTATTCACCGAAGTTAAAGTATAAAAGTACAAACTCAATAAAGTATGAAAGTAAAAGATACAAGTAAGATTCACAAAAAAAAGAAGTAGAACTCCACATCGACAGCCCTGACAGGGACGCCTCTGCTGCGCACAAGTCTAGTCCTTCTTGCTACTAATATGTATGCCTCAAATATCCTAGAAATATACATTGTCCATGTTTGAATCAATACCGAAATGTAGTCAATTCAACTGACGGTAGCAAGGATACGTCTATACGAACCCACGTATTTTTTCAGATGTAGCACTGGTAAGAACTTCCTACCGACGGAAATTCTAGTGCTACAGACAAGACGAGCTGAGAGACAGACGGACAGACAGACGGATGAACCGATGGCAAAAAATTAAGGTAGCCACAGAAAATGGGCCTCGAGTTCCTGAAAATGAACGTGTAAATAACATCTCTGTGTGAAAAACAGAAAGGAAGCTATTAAAGAAAAACTATTTCAGACATTTGGATCGATTCGAAACTCTAATGAGTTAATTTGCTATAAACATTCAACCACTCGGTCTTGAAATATCACGTAAAGAAAAATCGCAAGCACATGGACAGACGCACGCATGGACAACCCGAAAACATAATACCTCTGCCAAGACCTCTGTTTCAAATGACACACTGATTTTAGTTACTGATGTTCTGTTAGTGTCTCTTTCAGCAACGGACCAACGAATATGGAAAAACATATGCTTAGGCTAACTAACAGCAGCTTTATTCCTAATGTCTCAAATGTTAGCTAGAATAATAATGTCTCGGACACTACAAACTAGCAGTCACAATGCAAGCTGCCTTGAAAAACAACTTATGACTTTACAAGTACTCTACAGGTCAAAAGTTTGGAGACACTTTGAGTGAAATGTTTCTCATGAGCTTAAAAACCTTTTGATCTGAAGGTGTATGATTAAATGTTTGAAATCAGTGTTGGAGACAAAAATATAATTGTGCCAACATATTCATTTCTTAATGTTAGAAAACTAACTTTTTTTATTTATTTTTTTTACAATAAAGCTAAGGTGGGAACTCCTTTAATACTGTTTAAAATGTATCTCGGGGCGATTCCTCAAGGAACTGGTTGAGAAAATGACAAGAATACGTTTCTGGAAATTCTAGGCAAAAAGGGTGTCTACTAGATGCTAAAATACTAAATTATTTTTATTTATTTTGGATTATTTATTTATTTTTATCATAGGTGGTGGATTAATACCAAAATTGCACACATTAGTACTGAGACCTCAGTTGTAATTACAGACTGAGGTTGTGTGAAAATTATTCATACAGGGTGGAGTTTCAGTAAAACAGAGGCACTTATTGGTTACGCACAATTCTGGCCTTGGATTTAAGCACATGTTTAAGTGCATCAGCTCAAGCCAGGACCGGTATTTAGTCCAGTTCCACTGCCTACCAACCACTCCAAATCTTTCAAGCTAAAATTAATGTAACAATTCAAAATCTGGTTATCTTCTTCGCATTGACCTGTCTATTAGTATCGGTATATATGTCCTACTGTGCCTACAAATATTTCTAATATTAAGCTTAATCTCAGCAGCTACAAGGCTACACCTGGCTGTTTTGGTTTTTTTGTAACATATAATTTTCCTCCCTGACCCAGTAAACTTACATTGCCATGTACCATTCTTTCTACCATCAGCAGGTAGAAAAGGTTTGTTCTCATTAAAAGAAAAAAAGGTGCACAAACAGGAAACACACACACACACACACACACACACACAATTTCAGGAAGTATAAAGCGTTAGCTTGAAGAGAAATTTGAGGTTTTCAAAGCTCAATCTCTCCATACCAGTGTTTAAATAAGAACTCTCCACAATGCTCTAAGTTTCCTATATTTTCCCAACAAAAAAAAAAAACACTAAGTACCCCTAAATAGTCCTTTCATGCCTTCATCTGTTAGACCCACTAATAAAGTAAATGTTTGTTTACGCAAAGTAAACTTTGACATCCAAATCAGTTTCTGTGTCATTTAGCATGTTATTAAAGGTGGGAGGCCCACGGCTTAGTGGATAATCTGTTGTAATGTCAGTTTCTCAAATTCCAAACAGACTACAGGTATGGATTAGTGCTCTGACTGCTTGGGAAAATTCTATAAAAAGAGAAAACATTTACATAAAAGCCAAAGAAGAAAGGAGGCCTGTTGTGTATCTATTTAGTAGTGGAACTACTTTATTGAAATAATAATAATAATAATAATAATAATAATAATAATAATAATAATAATAATAATATAACTAAAGCTGTGCCTTGTATATTTATATACATAATATATTTTAAACATTTAAATCCAAAACTGTATTCAGAATTAATGGCGTATTTCTGATTCACACCCATAGAAAGAATGACGGCACTAAATCTCTTCCTGTAATGTTTAACAGTGTTGGAGAGACTTGTTGAAGAATCCTGGACAACTCAAGCACAAAATTTCAAGCTCCTTTAATAATCCTAGATTTGGGTTTCCCCCTTACAGATTTTCAATCTTATACAAATATCCATCTGCAACAAAGCTATTAGTATGTTTTAACGTCCTGGCATAGACAACCAGATTTTGTGCTTAAATTAGCCTGGTACTTAGCATAAATCATGAATTATGAATAAAAGTCCTTACAAGACTGAACCTGAACCACTAGATGTAAAATCGATCAGTGACAGCAGGCATAGGCATTTTCCTCGTCTTATTTATTTATTTATTTATTTGTTTTTAGCAAACAATGTTACGCCAAAAATTTCAATCTGTTATCTCAAGTTATTAAAAAGAATTTAATATTTTTCATTCAAAAGAGCAGTAGACAGCAGTAAATGAAACAACGTCAATATTTGATGTGACAAAAACGTAAAAAAATAAGGTACAAAGTAAAAGTAATAAGGTAAAAGTCTCAGGTAGAATTAGTACAGTTTTATAAGGAAATGAGCTGTAAGTTTTATTGAGCATCGTGCAGAACCAGCCACAGTTCTTCTGGGGACTTGGACTGTTGCACTTGCTTCTTCTTTGTGCAGCAAAACCCAGCAGCCTTCATTGTGTTTTTTGTCTGAAAAGTGTGCAAATTTAACCATTCATATTGTAACTGTTTTCCAGTCCAGCGCTACTATTCCATTGCTATCATTAAAAAAAGTATATTTATATAGCAGTTTAATGTGTTGTATACAATTAACAGAACAGAGTTGTTTAAGTTTATAAAGCAAAAAGTGAAAGGATTGGGGGTTCCTAGAAGTAGTAAGTGTCAAGTTTGAAGGTTGAATTGAAGGTCACTGGAGCAGTTTTTCTGTGTGAATCTGTACAGTAAAAAATTAAGCAGAACTTAGTTTATGATAATAGTCCAGGCTTGGACTATTAGCATAAAGGTTAGGACAAAGTCTTTGTCGGAGGGTGAAATGAAGGTCAGTCAAAAAAATGGTGAAGGAACAAGAAAGAAAATGACGTGAATATATTATTGATGTAAGCAGATTATGAATCTGTGCCAAATTTGCTGACTCCTAGGTAGATTCATAGGTTTATGGTGAGAAATCCAACAAGTGAAGAAAAAGGATACCATGTGATGAGTACAGCTGGGGTAGTAAGAAGCTATATACAAAGAAATTAAACAAAGAACTAAAAACAGGAGCAGTTCAAACTGAGACTTATTATGACTAATAAAAAAAAAAAAAAGAAAAAAGCATAACAGATTTACACAAAACTTGGTAAGTGTGCATTTTAAACCTTTTATTTTCCTGTGGGATATGAAATGTTGGGGTTGACAAACCTATGTAACCTTGTCAAAATAGATAATAAATGAACAAGTTAGATTACAAAATTGTGATTTGACAGAAAATCAGTAGTACATTTTGAGCTGACAACCTCATCGACAGTGTGTTTCAATATAGAATCAATGTAGACTGCCATCTGGGTGCTATGATATACACACACATACACACAGTGTGTCTCCTTTGGCCATATGGTGTACACTGGGGGAAATAAGTATTGAACCTGTCAACATTTTTTTCAGTAAATATATTTCCAATGAGGCTATTCATATGAAATTTTCACCAGACATCAGTATTAACGCAAGAAATCCACAAATATAAAGAATTCACAACATTAAAGTCTATAAATAAAGTTATGTGTAATAAAGTGGAATGACACGGGAAAAAAGTATTGAACACGCTAAGAAGAAGCAGTTCTCCAAGGCGAGGTAAGTGAAGGAACCAGCTGAAATCCGTAAGGAGTTAGGAAGTAATTATACCTCCTATCTGTGCAAATTAATATCAGCTGGGTCAGTAAATTGATGGTCTATAAAAAGGCTTTTCATTACCAAGGTGTCACACGAGAACCATCTCATGATGGGTAAAAGCAAAGAGCTCTCCCAAGACCTTCACAACCTTATTGTTGCAAAACATATTGATGGAATTGGATACAGACGTATTTCAAAACTTCTGAATCCTCCAGTAAGCACCACTGGGGCCATTATCCGAAAGTGGAAGCAACATCACTCCGTCATCAACCGACCATGCACAGGAGCTCCTCGCAAGATTTCTGCCCAGGGAGTCAGAAGAATAGTCAGGAGAGTAGCCCAAGAGCCAAGAAACACTCAGAAAGAGCTCCAGAAACACTTGGAGGCAGCAGGTACCATCGTCACAGAGAAAACAATAGGCAATGCACTCCACTGCTCACGCTCACCTGCAAGACTCCATTACTAAAGAAAAGGCATGGCGAAGCTCGTTTAAAGTTTGCTACAACTCATTCGGACAAGCCTATGAAATACTGGGAGAGTGCAGTCTGGGCAGACGAGAGCAAAATTGAACTTTTTGTCTGTCATACTACACACCGTGTTTGGAGAAGAAATGGCACTGCACATCACATTAAAAACACTACACCAACAGTGAAGTTTGGAGGTGGAAGCATCATGGTGTGGGGCTGTTTTTCATCACATGGTACTGGCAGACTTCATATAATTGAAGGAACGATGAATGGAGCCCTTTACCGGGAGATTCTTGAGAAGAATCTGCTGCCATCCACCAGGATGATGAAATTGAGACGTGGTTCCTGTGTCATTCCTCTTTATTACACATGACTTCATTTATGGATTTAATGTTTGGATTTCTTTATATGTGCGGATTTCTTGACTTAATACCGGTGTCTGGTGAAAATTTTATGTGAATAGTCTCATTGGAAATATATTTACTTGAAAAGAATTGACGCATTCAATAGTTATTTCCCCCACTGTATAACTAACTTGCCAATGATATAAATGTTGCAGTGTTGAGCAAACTGAATTAAAAAATGAATGACTTTGATATGGTGCTGGGTATGATCTGCTGATCAGCTGGGTAATGTAGCCATTTTCAGTTCCTGTTTGTTGGGGCACTTTTCTCCTTTAGTCTTATCACAGGGAAAGTGAAATCTATGTTCATTAGCTTCATTTGCACAGATTCATCCTCTCCTTAACTGCCAATGAGCCTCTACAGGCTTATAATGCAGTAATCTGTAAATGGCATTATAGGTCTTATTTGTTCTTTAAGAACAACCAAGACCTTCCCAGAACTCTCTAGAATTCAAGGAAGCCTTAGATTTGCAATTTCCTACAATGACTTATCATATAGGAATTTGATTCCCAGGCTTTTATTAACTGATATGTTTAAAGTTAGGTTACTGGTGAACTATACACATTCCAAACACAAGATTGTGACAATGGCAATTTGTCTCTTCCAGTACACACCTACAATCAAAGAGATTGCAAATGAGCTGCACTACACATGTTATAAGCTTCATTCTTACTAGACCCTAGAAACGCTGACCACAGACATCCGTTATTATTCGTCTCTCCTAGCACACTTTGATCTGGCTCCTAGATATATGCCTTTATCGGTTCATATTATGCTTGACATCTTTTGTATGACTACAGTAATGGCCTTTGGTACATCTTCATAAAGATATTACAAGCTTTCCCCACTGGTCAAAATCTAGACAATCCAATAACATCGATTAAAGAGGTCTTTTTTCTGCTCAGTGGCAGTAAAGAAAGTGCTGCTAAAGAAAAGTTATATGCTTTTTTTATGTATTTAAGATGTTATATATTTAAGGATTATATATTTAAGATGTTTTGTTTTTCTAAACAATGAATCTTTTGGTTTCCAATTATTCATAGTAATATGCTTTAAATTAAAGATGCTTTAAAGTCTCAAGTAATCCTTTCTGAATTCACACACAGCTGTAAAAGACTTGGCATGGATACAGAGTTTCACACTAAATTGTTGTCTTACTTGTTCCCAGGAGGCCATGGGGCTCTGACTGGCGTCTCCCTGTCCTGTCCTCATGCTCCTTGCGCTTCTTGCTTCCTTTCAGGCTGCTGAATCTCTTCATGGCTGTCCGAGGAATGCCGAGTGCCTGAGCAGTGTAGGGGTGAGCATACCTGGCCTACCCAAGAGCATGAGCAGTTACACAGCTCAGCACAGCTTAACCATGACGTTCTGATTCGCTACCCACTACTGATTCCAAATACACAGCAAGGCACCTCAAAACCAGCAGCTTCACGTTGATAGCAACAGGAACTAGCAACTTATCCACTGATGCTAATAGCAAGCACAGGAATCCCTCTTCCAGATGGCAGAGCAAATGAGAGTTACAATGTCAACGAGCTGTTAGGCCTTGCAGGTTTGCAGCCAATCACTGGTCCCAGTAGGAAAGAACTTTCTGAGCTCCCTTGGAGAAAGGACAGCCATTCGGTATTTCTGTATATTACACTCTCTTCCTCTGGATTCCTATCTTCATCTGTCTTACACTTTCACAACCTGGGATTAATGGCCACAGAGTTGGCCTCCCTTCAGCAGATTGTCAGGTGCAGCTGTGAGTATGTGTCTTTAAAATAGCCCAAGTTGCAGAGACACTGTAAAAGGAAACCAACACACACTCAAAGAGCCTTTGTCAGTGATTGGCTACAAGGCAACTTCCCTCCCACTTTTAGACACTTCATCTGTCTAAATTCATTCTCGCTCTCTCTCTCGCTCTCTCCCTCTGTGTGTGTGTGTGTGTGTGTGTGTGTGTGTGTGTGTGTGTTTATATTTCAGTGGGGACCGAATGGATAGGAATATCAGAGATTTTGACCTTGTGGGTACAGTAGCTTGTCTCTATAACAGACAAGCTTTTTTCCAAAAACTGCAGCATTTATTAAAAAGAAAAAAGAAAAAAAAAACAGACAAAATGTTAAGGTGATGTTAAGATGATGTTAAGGTGAGATTTAGGTGTAGGCATATCATTATTAGCCATATTAGTAATTATGTCAATGGAAAGTCCTCACAAGGAAAGACAGTGTGTGTGTGGGGGAGGGGGGTGGTTGGGGGTGTTTTTTTATATTACACTGTTGTGTTGATTAAACCAATTTCCTGGACTAACAGTTTTACTTCAGACACTTTAATCATCAAGAACTAAACACAAGAATATGAACTGAATTGAGTCATTATGGCATACAAACTACAAAGAGACACACTTCATGAAATGTTGCAGAGAGGAAGCTTGTGCATGAGTCCATCTGTAATAAATGGTTTACAGAGTATGAACTCTTATGAACTCATTCTTAACATATGCCTATACCGTCTGTGGTACATGTAATTAAAAACCCACAAAAACAAAAACACAACAGTATATGGACATCACACGTTCCTGTTGTCAGTGCTTACAAAATCAGACTTCAACTAGACACTAGGCCACACACAGCTTTTGGTCTTCCCTGCAATCCTGTAGCCAGTAATTACGTTCAAACATTTCTTCCTGTAGGAAAACATACATAAAAAAAAAAAACCCACAATGCTGTGCAGCGCAATGCTACTTCAAAGGCACCATGGGAGGCCATTCCTGTTTACTGCATTATCATTTTTAAAACAACTATCTGGCCCATTAAAAAAAAAACAAAAAAAAACAGGCCATTGGCATTGTCAAATGAAAGTGTAAAGTACATTGATAGCTACATACAGCTACATGCTATTGAGTTCAAGTTAAGGAAAGGCTTATGAATGACACGTCATTAACTTTTTAGATGGTTGCTGCATTATTTATGTGTTCCATTATTCATGTGCAATGCCTTGATAGCTGTTTCCTCAATGGAGGAGGGCCTGAGAGATCTGAATGCTTTTATTTAAAAAAAAGAAGAAGAAGAAGAAGAAGAAGAAGAGCAATAATACAAAGGTGAGTCAAATGAAAACCTTATTTATTTATTTGTATTGTTTATTGCAGATAGGTGTCACAAAAGTTTCTAATTTTTCTACATAATCTCCATTTCATTTACTTTGTAATATCCCATATCTGTTATTGCCATGTTGGGAAGTCTTAGGCATTAGGCTGCAAGTGCAAGATTGCCTTATTAGGGACTTTCTAAGAGTCCATGTCAATACAGCCAGAGCTGTCCAACAAACAAGATCAGACAGGCAAAGATAAAGAAAATCGAGTAGAACTCTAAGAAATGAACTGAGAATAAGGCTAAATACAGGAACTGCAAGACAAAGATGAAGGAAAGAAAAGCTGAAGATGGTTAGGGCTAAGGAATGGGACACGTAGAAAAGGCAAGAATGAAGGACAGGTACAGAGGTCATAGCGGCATAAAACTGCGGCAAAATGAAAGCAAGGCACCTTCTGGTGCAGGGAGACTGGAGAACCAGTGTGGTGGGGTTGGAAATGCAGAGCCCAAAGGAACAGATACAGCAATCAAGGCAGGACAGTCAAGACAAGTCATTTCCAAATCCCTCACCAGCCACAAACTTTCTCTTAAGTTTGGTCCAAAAAAAAACGCATAGGTGATTTAGCACTGTGTACAGAACAGTATATTTCATCCAGTTCTGAGAAATCAGTGACCATGTTTCAAATTTGGTGGTTATGTGAACAGTTTGGGGTCTGGGGGGGGGGGGGGGGCGGACAGAGAGGGCGAGGGACAGGGCAGCAAAAACAAACTAATGAGAAAGAGTAACCAGTTAAACATTCTCCTTTCCTCTTAATGCTTGGATGTTATTACCTATAATACACTGTACCCAATTAGTGTGATTGCTAGCCAATGGTAAAGAAGCTGATACTACATAATATAAATTCCAGGTCTGTCAAACGAATTCCTAACATCAATCATTTTCCATGCCCTTTGTGGCTGTACCACCACCAATAAACAGGACAATCCACTCCTAGAGTCTGAAGGTAACACTGCCATAACGATAGTGGTCTGATTCTCTCCCCAGTCTCCTGGAAAGGGGCTTCTGTAATGAACTCCGTGCCTTCTCTTGGTTCTACATTGACCAAACACTTTGCCTGATTACTAACATCTGTTGCTCATTTCCAGTTAATCAAGGACTCTTTAAAACACTTGCTTGAGTAAATATGTAAACACTAAGACATACTTTTATCGTGTTACATCTGGCTAAGTTACTTCTGTAACTGTATATCCAATGACATACACTGGTGGACGAGGCAAATGTTACAACCTAGCTAGAGCCTTGTTGTAAGACTAAAATATTCAAACAATGTAATGTAATGTTCCCTACTTTTACATGGGAAAATGGGATGCATAAAACTCAGCATGTATTTTATTAATTGTACTCCAAGAAACATCAAAGTTCATAGCTAGGTCAGAACAGAGGCAAATAGCGTAACAGCAGGATAATCCATAATCAAAATACAAAAAGAGGCACGGTTCAAAACTAAGAAGTACTATGTGAGACAAAATAAATAAATAAATAAATAAACAGGAACACTGGAAAGATTTAGACTTATTGAAACAAAGGCATGATAAGATTTTGCAATGAGGAACAAAAACATGTGGCAGAAATAACCAATCTAATCAAGGTGAGACACAGAACAGGTGAATACATTAGGATAAATCAACCAGCGCCATAACAGGGACGGAGACAGGACCAACACCGATTTTATATACAGTTTTTTTTCTTTCACTGGTGGTGTAAGGCAGCACTTGCTGAACTGGAATTTGGCTGCATATCAAATCTAATTTATGACTGCTAATTAAACTAGTTACGAACCCCGATATGTAATTTGTAACAAATTTGATAAGTTCTAAACAAAACATTAATATATAACAAAATATATTTTAGGATTTTAATACTGACATGATATGGACACTGACATTTAATACTGACATGATATCAGAAAGGTAAATAAAATCCAGTCCCTCTAAACTAGCCCCATTGGCTAATAGATTTTCACCAGAATTAATAACCTTTAAACCACATGAACAGCCCGTTCTTAATGGCGCCATTTATTCATAGATAATACACTTGGACCATGAAATTAATCAAACCCATCCAATAATTGCAAACACAAAAGAGAGTCCCAGTACACCAGAAAGAGAGACGCTTATGTAAGCAGTATTAAAATAGGCTTGGTCTAATTACCTTTCTTTTTTCCTTGACTTCTTAAGTCCACAGCCTTGCTAAAGCTTTCAGAAACAACCTTTTAAAAAAATAAATAAATAAATCCAAAATGTCCTCGTGGCATATGGGGAACAGTTATTACTCAAAATTCGTCCCTCACCTTTTCAAAGCAGCAGATAAGAGGGAAAAGAACTCTTTTTTTTTTTAATCAAAGTACAGTTCAGATCACAGATGAAATAAGATGTCCTTCCCTTTTTCTAGCTAATGAGTTTATAATATGCACCATAGGATATCGGGGCTTTTTGTTAAATATTTACCAAAGGCAAGTCCCAGAGTGCCAATGCTCCAGTTCACCTGTTTCTCACGAGTTCAAAGCCTGCTGCTGAGCTTCGTTTTGTTTGTCTCTATTTCCAACACTGAGCATGACTTTCCTTTGAGAGGGAGATAGGCCAAGAACAAGGAAATCTTAGAGTTGCACTGTTCTATACTGAAGGTCACTTTGTCCTGCTGGACCTTGGCCAGATACAGTCTGCTGGTCCACCTTTCATTGGGTCACTTTTATTAATACTTCAAAGAGAAATCTGGACAGAATGAACTTTATTGAGTGTAGTAAAGAAACAATGTGATACAGGCCAAGGACACGATTAAGGACATGTTAGAGCAGATACTGATCTGAAACACGGGATCAGTATCGAATCTAGCTGAATATCAAATATGCACTATGTAGCATGCCCAATAGGTACAACGTTGTTTTTATGTTTTAAATTTCCATTCAGTGTAAGGTAAAAAATTTCCCAGTGAATGACTGTGCCTGTTCTACTGGACTCAGATCTGGTGACTGGGAAGGCCACCAAAGAACTCATTCTCATGTTCATGAAACCAGTTCGAGACGACTTTTGCTGTGTAACAGGAAGTGTGCATTATCGTGCTGGAAGTAGCCATTAGAAGATGGTAAATTATGACCATGAAGGGATGCACATGATCAGCAACAATACTCAAATACACTGTGGCATTCAAGCAATAATTGATTGGTCTTAACAGGCTCAAAGTGTGCCAAGAAAACATTCCCCACACCATTACACCACCTCCACTATGCTGGACTGTTGACACGAGTCAGGTTCGGTTCATGGATGCCATATTCTGGCACCTACCGCGTGCAAGCCTCAGCAGAAATCGACATTCATCAGACCAGGCTACGTTTTCTAGTCTTCAGCTGTCTAATTTGGTGAGCCTGTGCCCACCGCAGCCTCAGCTTTCTGTTATTGTCTTACAGCAGTGGAACCTGACGTGGTCTTCTGCTGTTGTAGCCCATCCACCTCAAGTTTTGACATGTTGTGCATTCTGAGATGCTTTTCTGCTCACCAAAATTGTACAGAGTGGTCCTCTGAGATTCTATAGCCTTTCTGTCAGCTCGAACCGGTCTGCCCATTCTTTGTTGACCTCTCATCAACAAAGCATTTCCATCTGCAGAACTCCCGCTCATTCTGTTGTTCATCAGCAGTTATAGATATTCAAATCAGCCTGTCTAGCACTAACAATCATGTCACAGTCAAAATCCCTGAGATCACATTTTTTCTCCATTCTGGTGGTTGATGTGAACAGTGACCGAAGCTGCTGGCCCGTATCAGCACGATTTTATGCACTGCAATACTGATGCACGACTGGCTGATTAGATAATCGCATTAATTTGGAGGTGTACAGGTGTTCCTAATAAAGTGCTCAGTGAGTGTGGACACGAACAGGAGGCACACTGTTTGAGAGTACAGGTGTATATCAGGACTGAGAGTGGGTGAACGGTCAGATTTGATGCTCGCAGGACAGTGAGAGAGCCCATATTTTACATGTTTGTAGCTCAAAATATTTGCTGTAGTTTATGCTGAGAGCATGTGTTATTTTGACTGGGAAGCACAATCCACCGCTGATTTGGCAACAACGTTGGCTTGCAAAAGTTGAAAAATGTGGACACAGCATCCCGGAACACAACTGACCCACATAGGATCACTACATGAACACTGCACGAGTGCACAAACCCAGATCTGTTAACACAATGTGTGCATTTTTTTATGAGATGCACTTGTCAATTATGCCAGTTCTTCTTCGTGAATATACGCAGGCTTCCAAGATAAGTGCATGGAATGATGTTGTGCTATTAATGTTGTGTAGGCATTTAAAAACATGTTATACGGACGTTGCCTGAAGCAAGTGGAAACAGAAACCCAGGGTGGATGTAAAAATTTTAGTACTGATCTCAGTTTAACCTATCCGAATGCGAGTTCAGTTCTGCTTCCCCCCCTCCAGAATCAAAATATTATCCAGTGTCTCTTCATTCTCAGGAACTTACATGCCACTCGGGTGGCTCAAGTCTCGAAAAATGTACAACATGCACTTCCCAGAGGAACTATGTGTGTCTGAGGTCTATAAGAGGTTCTCTATATTTCAGCAGGGGAAGCTGAGAGGTGAGTGGCCTTATCTTTTACTCAATGTATAAAGTGGAACACATGCCACAAGGACTAATATTAGCTAAAGGCCATCTGCCTCACATTTAGATTAGTTAAGACTGGCTTATGTCGCTTTAAAAGAAGAAGAAGAAGGCTGTATGTGTCACATATACATTAAAGCACAGTGAAATTCTTTTTCTGGCCTATTCCAGCTTGTTAGGAAGCTGGGCTCGGCACACAGGGTCAGCCATTATACGGTAGGGTTATGGGCCTTGCTCAAGGGCCCAACTGTGGCAGTTTTGGCACAGTAGTAGTTTCAATACAATCTAATCATAGATTCAGGTTAGTGAGTCACAACTACAAAACTGCACCTGTCAGAAATGAGGATACTATATAAAAAAACATTCCAGTGAAAATCTAAAGAAACACAGGCGTTATTTTTCCAAAGATGGAGACGTGAAGGGAACATATGACGAGGCCTAGGTCTGGCCGTGAGTGCTGAGTGTGACAGTCACAATACAGAGACAAACCCTTGATTCGGAAAGTAACTACATGACTGCTTATGTTTTCCAATCAGCTGTTTATTTAGCTATTGCCTGGTAACCAGGATTGTAAGTGGAAAGGCTCACAAGCTCACAAACTGCTGGAAGGCCAGACTTTGTCACAAGTTACACATCAAAAACCCCTTCACTGTCTTTCTCTTACATAGGCATGTGCAATGAAAACTACTCACACACACTTATGGTTTTACACACACACACACCAGATCGCTATCAGTCAGCATGCCCCCTCCCTCCCTCCCTCTCTCCCTCCCCCCCCCCCCACCCATCTCTCTCCCTCCCCCACCCCTCTCTCACTCTCTCTCTCTCTCTCTCTCAGATTCAAGTAGCGTTATTGGCATGGTAAAAGGCCTTGCATTGCCAAAGCATTGTTGCTGTTATTCTTACAGTGCTGATGTTAATGTGTGGTTCGTGGCCCTGTTCCACTGGTTACTCTTTTGTCGTGACAGGACTTCACAAACTGGGAGGCCGGGTTTGAGCTTCCTGAGGTTTCTCCTTGCAGGTGTGGGAGTTCGTTCTCATTTGGCATCAGATTTAAGTCTTTTTCATGGGTTTTGAAATGGGGGAAAATGTTTCCCTAACTTGTGTATAATTAGGGCATGTTGTTAAAAAGTGTAGTTCGGTTTAGGGCTGTGACGGTGGCAATGACAACTGCTCCACCTGCGGTGGCGTCACATCACACGCCACGTTCATGTTTCTGCTCGAGTGGGCACTATGACAAGTACAACGTACAACATTTTGTATACAAGTGTAATAATAATAATAATAATAATAATAATAATAACAGTTGCAATATTAATTTGTATTTATAGCCTACCATATAGTGGGAGATTTTATGTTAATACAGAAATTACGTAATCATAATCAAACCTCATATGGTGTCATCTGTTAGTTTGGCACGAGTTTGTTTGAGCGTGGCAAAATCCAGTCAGGCGAACTCTGTGATTTCACTTCGGGTTCTGCCGCTGCGATGGATCTGGGAACATTTTGGATTCGTGTATAACGAGACCGGTGAACCAATAGATTTGGGTGAAGCCATTTGTCAGCTTTGTGGGAAAAATGTAAGCGTTAAACAGGCAAACACTAGGCTATAAATCTCAGGAGCCATCTCCAGGCTGTCACCCAGCAGCGTTCTGTAATTTGATTTAATATTTAGATTTTTAAATTATTATTTAGGTTACCATCCTACTGGTAGTTTCTTTTAATTTCTTTTACGTTTCATAGGCTTGTGGTATACTACACTTGTAAAATAAATAAATTATTCGTCAGAGAAACGTGCGACCGTGTTTCACGCCACTCGGGAGTATAAGCCGCTTCCTAGTCGATGGCACATGACGTCGTACGCACGTAATGTGATGCCGCTAGTTTTAGCAGATACCCAGAGTCACCGACAGTGATTTTCTTCAGTTTACTGTTTATGTCAACGTTACCTTTCATTCCCAACATGAGGAAGAAAGTGGGCGACCTCCAAGTCCTCTAAGGCGGGGGGGCATTTTATATTGAACACCACAGAGAAGATCAAACTTTACAAAGTGGAGCTTGTGTAGCACGGACACACGACAGTGAGGCACGATCACAAACTTATGTTTATATCCAAAACAATATGCCTAAGGGCAGTGAGTAACGGAAACCACAAGGGGCAGTGAAAGTGAGTTTCATTATTCATTTAGGACTGGAGTTTAATTCTGTGCTTTTTGTGCATCCATAAAAAATAACGCATAAATACTATTATATAATATAAACTTATATAAAATAAACTTTTGTATTTTATAAAGTATTTATGTGTTATTTTTTATGGATGCACAAAAAGCACAGAATTAAACTACAGTCCCAAATGAATAATATATATTCTGGGGTGTGTGTGTGTGTGTGTGTGTGTGTGTGTGTGTGTTGGGTTCTTTTCAGTCTTATATAATTGGACAAACAGTTGTGTAAAGTTTTAGTCAGAAGTTTATATTTGTAACACTCAGTTTGTGAATTTTATTTTAAATAAACGAAAAATTGGTACTTAAAGTTTGCCCCGCCCCCCACATCCAATTAATTGGGGAAAAAACAAAAAAACAATCGGCCAACCAATCGATTGTGAAAATAATCGTTAGTTGCAGCCCGAATTGAGTTGTTTCACTGACAGAAGTGCTAAAATAAACGTACACGTTTTGTTGCGTCTGAGCCTCATTTAATTTTTTTATACTTATATACAGACTGGGACATCTGACCAATCAGAGCAGAGTATGCTCTCTGAAAGGAGGAGTTTAGAATGAATCCTTTAGAACGGATCATTGAACGAGTCGTTTGTGACACTGAGGGGGGAAAATAATGCTGCAATTAAAATTATGAGCACATTAAAGTGTTTTATGACCTTGGATGCATGTAAATCTGTTGTATGAGAGCTTTAAAACAAAATTAGGCACTTTTCAAAACCGTAATAGGTGCGCTTTAATCGTATAAAATGATATATATTATTATTAAATTATTTAATTATTATTTAATTATTATTAAATTATTTGGAGTTTTTCATTGTACCTGTAGTATATTTTTGCAGAATTCTGCCTGCAGAGTCTCTATCGGGTGTTTGTCACATTTACCGAACTCTTGGTTTGTAAGCGGACCCCAGACCTCACATCCATAAAGCGCAATGGCTTCTACAACAGACCGAATTATTTTTAGCCAGATCCTGATTGGGATGTCAAATGAGATTTTTTTTAATAGCATAAGAAGCTCTTTGTGCTTTTTCTCTCAGGTTGTTCACAGCATTATTGAAGTTTCCTGTGCTGTTGATGTTTATACCGAGGTACGTGTAGTTCTGAGTGTGTTCAAGGGGCATGTTGTCTAATTTGAAATTACGATGTTGGTCTTGGTGACGGTGTCTTTTTCAGAATATCGTTATTTTCGTCTTTTTCAGGTTAACTGACAGTGCCCATGTCTGACAGAAGGTGTGCAGGAGGTCTAGATGCTGCTATAGACCTTCTTCTTTCACTCACACGCACCAGATCTCGGTCATCATGCCTCCTCTCTCTCTCTCTCCCTCTCTCTCACACACACACACACAGCCATACACACACACCAGATCGCTATGTCATCATGCCTCCTCTCTCTCTCTCACACACACACACACACACACACACACATACACACACACGCCAGATCGCTTTGTCATCATGTCTCCTCTCTCTCTCTCTCTCTCTCTCTCACACACACACACACACACACACACACACCAGATCGCTATGTCATCATGCCTCCTCTCTCTCTCTCTCTCACACACACACACACACACACACACACATACACACACACACACACCAGATTGCTATGTCATCATGCCTCCTCTCTCCCTCTCTCTCTCTCTCTCTCTCTCTCTCACACACACACACACACACACACACACACACACACCCAGATTGCTATGTCATCATGCCTCCTCTCTCTCTCCACCTGAGAGAAAAAAATCCCTTTTGTTCTGGACAACATATTTTCAATTAGAGTGTGTAACGTGTAGATGTGGTCAGATAATTTGGTATGAATCCAATTTGACTTCAGGACATTGTGTGCTGTAAGGAATTCCAAAAGTCTAGAATTTATTACACTACAAAATACCTTTCCCAGGTTGCTGCTCACACAAATTCCCCTGAAGTTATTTGGGGCAAATTTGTCCCCACTTTTAAAGAGTTTGGAAATAGCTTCCCCATATTTCACCATTTTGGGTGGCTAATTCTTCATGAGGAGTTTTTTTTTCAGGTTGTTCCTATTGTCCCAGAATTGGTTTGTTTTGATTGATTTCTCAATTATTGTCAATTGCTTTTGGGTGTATTTTGCTTTTTTGGTTCCAAGTGTGTGCAAATCTCTGTTTTATTTGGAGCTCTATGTTTTTGATCAGACAGTGTTCTGAGTTATTTCCTAATATTTTCTCAGTCTATCTCAAACCAATTATTGTCACTGTTGGATATGTGGTGTTGTCTATTTTTCGTCTTTAGACTCGATAGTTTTGCTGTTTTTTCAAACAGGTAATTTATATCTTTCACAGTCAGACTGACCCCTTCTTTAGTGTGAGCATAGGTGGTATCCTGAAAGTTATCTAGGAGCATATGTATCGTTTGGTTGCCTATTGCTTTCTGGTACTCCTCTGTGCTGTTTTCAGTCCATCTGTATGGTTTTCTGATGTGGTACAGCTCACTGGGTTGTGTGCTGAGGCTAGTATTTGTTCTTTTGAGATACACAGTGATTTGGCTATGATTAGACAAGGGGCTTAGTGCCTTAACAGTGAATGCGCTGAGAGATTATGGGTCTAAGTCAGTTATCATATAATCTACTGTGCGGTTCCCTAGAGGTGAGCAAAATGTAAATCTCCCTAAAGTGTCCCCTCATGTTCTACCATTGACAATGTGCAGACGCAGACTTCGATAGAGCTGCAGGAGATCGTTTCCATCCTCATTGACAATATGATCACGGTTATTTCTATGAAGACGCACAATATTGTTACTTATACAGTTCAACTTACTATTAATGTACTTAGTGCCTCGTGTGTCGGTGAAATCAGGCCGTAATCCTGTTCTTGCATTTAGGTCCCCACATATAAGCACATTTCCCCTGGGCCTGGAAATAACATGTTTCTTTTTTCCTAATGTATAAAGCATGTTTTCACTGTAGTATGGGGACTCTGATGGTGGGACATAAATGGCACATAAGAAAATGTTTTTTTTTTGTGATGAGAGAGATTTTTTATCGAGTTTTAGATGGATATGATATTTGCCCGTTTTTACTGTGTTAATAGCTGTGAAATTTAGAATGGTGCCAAATTATCTGTCCAGCTGAGTCTCTACCTTGGTGTACTGTGCTGAGTTTTTGGGAAGATACAATTTCTCTGTAATTGGGGGGCAGTAGATGGAGGTATCTGCCTTGCTCCATGTCTCCTGTAGAATTACAATATCTAAGTCTTTGATGCTGTTTTGGAAATCTGTATTTAGACTCTTCAGGCCCAAGGCTGATGAGTTTAAACCTTGGATATTCTACACGCTGATAGACAAGGTCATTTTCACGGCTGAGATATTGAGATTTTGTTTTTAAAAGAGAGATAAACCCTTTTCTAAAACACTGTTGTTATGTACAAATATATAATGTCTAGAATATAGAACATATAAAACACACAGTACTATGGGAAAGAGCAAGGAGCACAGTGCAGATCTGAAAAAGAGGATGGTGGATTTACACGAGTCAGGAAGGTCTCTTGGAGCCACTTCTAAACAATTGTAGATTCCAAGATCATCAGTTCAAACAATTGTACGTACAGCGGGGGAAATAAGTATTCAACATGTCAACATCTTTTTCAGTAAATATATTTCCAATGAGGCTATTCACATGTAATTTTCACCGGACTTTGGTATTAACTCATAAAAAGTGCAGAACGCTGTGTGCCATACTGTTGGTTGTTCGAGTCGTCTTTGTAAAGAGCTTCAGGGTTTTCTTTCTGGGGTTTTTTTTTTGTATTGTTGTCTGCTCTTCTCAGACTGGGCGTCTGCTGGGTGCGCAAAAGGTGCGAGCACTGTCCCCTGCTGCTGTTGCTGCCATAGCTTTACAGTTTACACATCATTGATGAGCAAGGCAATTAAATGGTGGATCAAAAGGTGTGGGGCCCAGAATGTCCTCTTCTATTGCTATGTTGAATTTGCATAGCATTTATCTTTTTGCTAAGTTGGTTTTTAAGGTTTTTCTTTCTTTCTTTTAATTGAACTTTTTCTTCAAATTTGTCCTTGCAAAGGTACTTTGTGAGAATAAGAGTTCTTATTTGCTTACCAGTTGCCTCTGTTGATTGGCTTTGAAGGAGTTATTTATTTTTCCAGGTATTGTTTTATTTCTCATGTTTGGTTGGTTGTCCATTTTTAGTTATTTTTCATTCAAAGCATTAATCATTTTCATTGTGCTAGGAAAGATTTGATGCAGTTTCCAGTTTATCTCTGGTTACGCTTTCTTTCTTTCTTTCTCTCTCTCTCTCTCTCGTCTGCTTCGGTGTTAGGATCCACTCCAGTTTGCAGGAAGTTCTTTAAAGCCATTTTCCTTTAATTTTCTTTGTTCTTTGAAAGTGGTTTAGCCAAATTTCTTTGTTATTTATAGTGAACTTGTGTTCATGACAGTTTAGACAAATTTGGTGTTTTTTTCCTGAGGTTTCTCATTTTAAAAGCAAAAAAAAAAACTCCAGAGGTTCAGCAGCTCATGCTGTGCATGACCCCTCTCTCTCTCTCTCTCTCTCTCTCTCTCTCTCTCTCTCTCTCACACACACACACACACACACACACTCTATGATGATTTTTTGATTATTTTTAATAACTCTTTGATTACTAATTATCAGCCTGATGGCTGATAGATGTGTGTGTGGCACCCAAAATGACAATTTAAACCAGAAGCAATGCTTTTAAATAGAAAATGTCTTATCACCCAGCACTATGTAGTATATTTTCCTTTTTGAATGATCTGCAGTGCTGTATTTCACTGTGATCTCAGCAGCATCAGCACTACTGTATTGTATTGGATGGGTGTGTGACATCAACTAGAATGAAAGTAAACAATCTTTCAAGTTAATCAACTGATCTTGGTGCTAAACCTTTACTTTAATAATCTAATATACAGCAGCTCTATGCTGCCAAATCCGTCATCTGAAGAGAAATTCCTGATGGAAAATGAAATCTCGGTTTAAAGTAATGGAGCAACAGGATTCAAAATGAATCTAAATTTAATGTAAAACTAAAACCAGGTCTAAATGGGGTCTAGAAAGTCATTTGTTTTACTTTAAAACAAGGTTTAAAGCAACTGAATTCACAGAAAACTTTCCTGCAACAACCATCCACCTCACCCAAAAAATCCCTCTTGTATTCGTGTCTAAATATTGTTTTTGTTTGTTTTTGTTTGTCTTTTCTTTAGAAATTTATGTAACAAAGTTGCTTTAAGATCTTCTTCTCTATCCTTGGTGGCATGTGCCTCCTGTAGTTTTATGTACTTTATTTCCCTCTAGTGGCCTAAATATGAAAATAATAATAATTATTGTTATTATTATTATAATAATTATAATAATAAATGTAGGAGCTACAATTCAATGAATAAAAAGTTTATCAAATCACTTTCATAACCCATTTATTCCAGTCATGGCTTTGAAGAACATTTGGCTCATCGTTCTACCAATGAAAGCCATGTTTTAGATCAAACAGGAAACTTTTCAGACCGATTCTGACCACTTGGTGGCTCTGTAGGCTTGAAAAACCTAAGAATACGCAGTTTTTGTATTTATGCTTAATCATTTCTTTTTTGCTTCCCTTCCTTGCTTTCTTGTTTCTTTAAGAAAGGAGCAAGAAAGCATAGAAAGGAACAAGAAAGCGGGGAAGGGAAGCAAAAAGGACACGAGGGAGCACAAACTACTTGCATGCTTATTCTTAGGGTTTTCAAGTCCACAGAAAATGCAAGGAAAGGACACGAAGCATCAAGGGCGAATGTATTGATTAATGAGACGTCGTCTGCTCACTGAAGCGACACTTTAAAGTGACTCATCTTATCTATGACGTGTTGCATATTCAACGCGGTGTGTTTATACAGTGAATGGACATCATTTAAAACATCATTGCGCATGTATCATCACACATACGTGTTTTATTCAATATGATTTCTCATACATTTCTTTATCCTTGATCTAGAATCTCCTCTAGTATCTCCTCTTCTGGATTCCTTTGAACAAATTTAAAGGATTGGTACATCCTTAAGATGGAAAGCTAAAAATGATTTCTGGGTCACAGGCTGAAGGTGGTGCTTGAAAGTTTGTGAACCCTTTAGAATTGTCTATATATCTGCATAAATATGACCTAAAACATCAGATTTTCACACAGGTCCTAAAAGTAGACAAAGGGAACCCAATTAAACAAAGGTGAAATTAGAGTCAGGTGTTTTCAATCAATGGGATGACAATCGGGTGTGAGTGAACGCCCTGTTTTATTTAAAGAACATTGATCTATCTATAGGACTTTTTGGTTTAAATGAGAAGCGTATGTTTGGAGAAAGGAAAACATTGCATTCCAGCATAAGAACCTTCTCCCATCTGTGAAGCACGGTGGTGGTAGGATCGTGGTTTGAGCTCGTTTTGCTATATCTGGGCCAGGACGGCTTATATATAGGATATATAGAAAATTCTAACTCAAAACTTTCAAGCACCGTCGTAGGATCAAGAAATCAATTAAAGGAGACCTTTTTAACTGTGCAGTAAATTCCACACAGCCCTTCAGTACAGTTTTATGAACTTAATCCAACTATACAAATATTAGTTGTTGGGTATTTCCCCTCACGCTGAAGTGTCAGATCGCCCAGTGTGCTCAAGCGGGTTTGTCCGAGTTGTCACACGTGTTTTGTTTCGGTTTCTGTCGTGTCTCCACCCTTGCCGTGTTATTGGTTGGTTCTCTCACATGTCCTAATCATTCTCAGGTGCTTCTTGTAACCCCTTGATTACTTTGTATTTATACCCAGTTTTTCTTTGGCTCGTCGCCGAGTATACTTTTTGTCTCTGTCATTACCAAGCATCGTCCCTTTGTTTGTTGGTCTGGTTTTTGACTCACATTCCATTTTTCGATTTACTTGTTTTTGGCTCACCTTGTTCAGTCTGTTTGCCACTCGCCTGACCATTGCCTGTTTCTGACTATTTCAAAAAATAAAGCTTTTTGCCGCAGTTGCATCCGTCTCAACCCGTCTGCATTACATGAGATTAGGCTCATCATTTAAGGGTGTACATTATTACTCTGGCTATTATGTGTAACATTATTTATAGGCCTACTTGTTTGAGTTATTGAGGTTTGGATTAAGCCCATTCAATTCAAGTGAGAAGTCAAACAGTCTAATAGTGCTAAGAATAATAAATATAATAACATTGATATTGATGGGTTATGAATCATTTTCAATTTCATTGATGTTATTTCCACCACTGCAAAAAACAACACAACCCCCCCCCCCAAACAAAAACACTATCAACAACACAGACTTCCTGGCTATGCTTCAGATACAGTGGGGTCCAAAAGTCTCAGAACCTCATGACTCATCTCTTCTATTGAAGCATGTGTTCAGAAGACACTCCAATGGATTTGATCTGAAATGGATCATAAGCGTTTGCAAAAAACGTGTGGGGTCCACGCCAGCTTGAGTGCACACGGTGATTAAAGCAAAAAGAGGATGTACTAAAAACTAATAAACTCTGAAATTCGTGTAAATATTTCAAAGATTCTACTTTTCACTCAAGTTATTGTCAATAATATAATTTGTAAATAAAATTTGTTGTATTAAATTAGAAAAGAATGCAACAAATACAAGCATTTTCACTAGTGCGCTCAGACGCTGTTGCTTTCTTTGCACCTTCTTGTAGCTCTGACGTGGGACTCGGAGGATGACTTGGCATCAATGCTTTAACAAAGCATGAGCAACAATTACGCAGGATCACGTGGCTGAATCCATCCAGTAATGCTTAAGAAAGAGCACAAAGACTTCTTTGCTCTCTTGCACCTCCTTGTGCCTCTGCCGTGAGACGTGGAAGATGACACAGCATAATGTTATTTTTCAAAACTTCATGTTTTGGAACACAATTTATGACCACAAACTCCAAATCATTAATTTGACATCTACAGGGATAATAAAAGTCTAATCAGTCTCTGCCTTCGGTATGAGTGTGTAAAAGGGGGTAATGAAAACAGCTTTTTGGGCTTGTTAAGGATATTTCAGGTGACTGCAAAGACCCTGTAATAACAAGAAACACAGGCAAAAGTTCCCATATATTGGTGTGCATCAGCCTGGGAGAATTGGGAGAAATGCATCCATCTGGGAACAGCATAGGAAAACATGTGACAAACATGTATCTGTTGTCTCAAACTCTCCTCCTCATACAGGTTATGTCAGAAATTTTAGACACAATATCCAATAGCAATGCATCTTGCATTCGGTCAACTCTCCCTCCAGGTAAACATTCAGTAGTTGTGCAAGAACTGCTGGTTACTCATTCTGATTTGTCCCTCTTTCATATATGGCAATAACTCATCTGGAATGAAGTGCTGAATGTTCACAAATATCCTGCAATCGAAGATGGTAAATTCCTTCCTCCATCCCTCTTTGTCTTTAATAACAAACTATCATCTGCGTAGATGTGAAAGTTGTGAAAACACGAATGATATTTTTCATTTTTAATTTTGCTGTTTGGGCAAAAAGGTATGCTACAGTCATACTCACTACAGGGAGTTACAGACTAATGACAAATTAAAGGAAAAACATAAAATGTCTTAATAATGTGTTGGGCCACCATGAGCCAGCAAAACAGCTTCAGTGTGCCTTGGCAAAGAGTCTAGAAGTCTCTGAAACAGTACTAGAGGGATAAACATCATTCTTCTAAAAGATATCCCATCAGTTGGTGGTTTGATGACGGTGGTAGAGAGTGCTAACGCACCAGCCTAAAATCTCCCATACGTGTTCAATTGGGTTGAGATGCGATGAGTGTGAAGATCACAGCATATGATTTAGATCATTGTCATACTCATCACGTCATTCAGTGTGCCCTTGTACCCTGTGGAAAGGGGTTCATCCTGGAAGAGACCACTTCCATCAAGATAGAAATGTTTCATCACGGTGTAAAGATGATCAGACAGATTAGTCAGAATAACTGTATTGATTTGTCGTGACGGTTTCCTCTAAGTGGACAAGTGGAGCCAAATCATGCCAGCGAATGTAAAATGCTCGTAGCAACTGGCTCTGTTAAAATGCCCACAGCATAACCGAGCAACTGGTTTTTCCTGTTGCCACTTGTCTGTAGCTGTGCTGTTTATCCTGATTTTATTTACTTTCCCTGTTCTAAACAGAACAAATAAAGAACAGTGAATTAATATGTGATGCAAGAGACACAATATCTGTTCTATAACCACTCCAAATCTTCTGAAATGTGTCTCTTAAGATATTTAGCTTCTTATGAGCAGTTTTGCCAATCCTGTTATTTTTCTCTAGCCGACTGGAGACAGCCTGTCCCGCTCTTCCTTACGAAGGATTAATAGCTTTGGGTTTTCTGCGAGCAGCGTGTATGCCCCATGAAGGGCTGGGAATGGTCCAGCTGGGTTGAGCAATGACATAAGGGTGTGTGTAGATGCTTGCTTCCCATCCAGGGAAAGCAGCATGGGGGGAGGTTGTTGTTCGCCCACACATAGCCACCTACACACTACCACACTGCTGCTCGATGAGCGGACAAAGAGTACCCATCGTGACAGATGATCTGATTCAGTATCAGGAAGCTGATCTGTTGATATTTTATGTAGTTGTGCATTAGAAAGCTAGAGTTTATGCTGCACATTTATAATATACATGCAACATGTATGCAAAGTCAAGCACCTTTTAATTCTGAGATTCTCTCAGGTCCGGTTTATCCCAAGCATCTCACAAACAGATATAGGAAAAAGAAAAACAGATATCAAGGCGTTATAGAGCGCAAGTGTGTACCTTAATTTGCCAATGATTGCCAAATAATCGGCTAATGAAACAATTACCAAGGCCATCATGAGCTGAACAGCAGGCTTTTCAAGTGAGCTAGAGCTGGAAAAATGCTAAATGTACTAGACCCACACTACTAAATCAACAATCCTCACTGGTTCTTTGGTTGTGATACTTGCAAAACCCTTACAGGGTCTATGTCAAGAGTATTCCTCTAAAATCTTTGGTCTGGATGAGTGGATAAAAGGTCTGGATGAGTGCATACCATGACTGAATGTTGACCAGTTAACTGCTTAATCATTAATGGTTAGTTCATGGCTGTAAATACGGCAATTCAACGTGGTTATGATTTCTTTCACAGTGGCACTTCATATGACCACTTTTGAATGGTTCCATACACTTTGAACAGACGAGACATCTGTTTTGAATTTGGCGCAGGGAAAATAAACGCCTTCAACATTCTGTTTTCATCGTCGACTTTTTTCTTTATACGAGCAGCGTTGCCACTTCACTAATCAGATCAGAAAGGGTTTGCTGAATCTATTACTGATGGTACTGCATCTGTACTATACAGTACATGTGACAAGAATTCTTGTGTTTTCCTGTACTAAGACAAGAACAGAAAACTTATTTACTCAAAATTCAGTTATAACTGGAGTCAAAGGGCTTGTCGAAGACTGTGTTTTCTAATCCAAACACTGTCCGTTTGCTACCACTGACCCCTTGACCAAGGCTCCTAAAATTCCACGGACACTCTTAACCCAGTCCCCTTTCCAAGTTGAAAAAAAAATAGCTCCTGCTCCCTGGGGTGGGGTAAATAAAATCCCTACAAACTTTAAAGAGATCAAATCAAATCAAGAAATGGTCTGAAGCTACTTCAGAAACAGCACTAAATGTTAGCCTCAGTAAATGTAACTCTTAGTAAATGATTCTCTCATTCATTGTGAGATTCTGCTCTACAACTTGCCTTGTCAATCAGAATGGCAGGATTTTTGGCAGTCCCAGAACAGTATCCCAGCATGCTGCACTGTAAGTGGACAAATCGCAGCCCAATGTCGACGATGCCATTATTCCATGGCCTCTGGTCTACATTTATACATACTTTACCAGAGAGTGAGGCCCACTGCAATACTCCAGCCTCTGACAGTACATCAGTTACCCCCTTTTCTAATTATGGGTCACTCCATTCAGATGATAATGGTGTCCAAAGACACCTTTATTTAAAAAAATGCTTGCATAATTTTCTGTGTGGCCTGCAAGTAAACTGAATAGGGCTGTCATG
Organism: Ictalurus furcatus; assembly: GCF_023375685.1. NCBI lineage: Eukaryota > Metazoa > Chordata > Actinopteri > Siluriformes > Ictaluridae > Ictalurus > Ictalurus furcatus. The sequence goes on along the minus strand of NC_071277.1, from coordinate 1,414,424 downwards.
TAGACTAAACAAATTAAGGCAACAGGAGCTTTGTGGACATTGTTCTACTCATAATTGCATAATTATACAATTACGAAATAGCTACAAATAACAGGGTCAGCAGCACAGTTGTTTAGATTTAGGAAGCCAGATCACCATTTCTGTTGATTCTCTGCTTAACAACATTCTATAAAGGAGGTCATCAAGAACCACAGACGCTTTTCTGAGATGCTCCTGTCTGCGAAAGGCTACTTTGTGGTTTTTTTGGTTCCTTGATTAACATAAAGCTAACTGCATATACTTTGGCACATCCACTCCGAATCATAACCACTAAGGACATGTACAAGTTACAGACCGATTTTAATAAAAGTACTGTGCTACCTAGATCGTCAAGAATGAGAGAGTCATAGAGAATGAAGAGAAGCTTGTAACAGCCATCTACTGTAATTTTCAGGCAGTTTTCAGGAATTACTCTGCTTAAAAGGTCATAGTTCATTTACTGGAATTTGCGGTGCTGAAAAACACTCATGCACCAATTAAATCAGTACGACACATAATTATCCAAATCACTAAGAGCTCCATGGTGATTTGGGGTAAAAACCACTCTGTCTAGAGATGCTGGGGAACGGACATGCTACTCTGATTCTATCCGTGAATATTAGTGTTATTGCTGCAAACTGATATTTAAAGTGTTTACTGCACAAAGGATTAAAATTGTCCAATAAGAACATTTCATCAAATAAATACAATGATAGCTTAAATTTGTCGTCATGCGACTGGATTTCTATTCTTAGCCCTCACATCTTTAATACTTCTAATATTATTCAACATTACTTATACAGTGAAGATCATGTACAGTGCTGAGACATAACAAAATGTGGAAAAAGTGAAGCGCTGTGAATACTTTCCGGATGCACTGTATGTAGACTAATACAGTGAAGCTCGCATTGTACGAAAATCAGACCATTGAGTCATTAAAAAATATACACACACACACACACACACACACAGGTGGTCACATTTAATTTTCATTTTCAGATTTGTGCTCCATTGTGCACAAACTAAGAACAAGTGCACACATTAGAGAACAGACCAATGATAGGACATGTGTGGAGGCAGAACACCAACAAAAACAAAAACCACAACAAAGCACACCATGAAGTGCGCGCTGCACTGGGGGAATTCATGACAGGATAAGCATGGGTGGTCAGTATGAATTAGATGAACCGCAGTCTATTCACTGTGCCTTTTACTGTTTCTATGCAATACAAAACTTTGACAGCACTGTCTAACAATGAAATTTAACAACGCATGTTAACCGAATCCAGACTTCTCCAAACCCTGTCAATCATACTATCTCCTTACTGTGATCCTTTAATAGATAGAATAAGTTGTGTTTTATCTTTCCACCAAAGCATACAATCAAAGACAAGAGTTAAATGAGTATACCTACCTTTCCTGGCACGGGAGAAGAGTTTAATACTGACAGGAGAGGCAGAAGAGGAAGTGGACAGGGAGGCACAAGAGGAGTCCTTGGAGGATGAGCGAAAGATTCCAGAAAAGCTGAGGCGGCGGGGTGATTTAGGTGGGGAATCCTGATGTAGGGGGTAAGGGAAGATGGTTCTCGGTGACCCCGGACTGGTTTTGGACCTCGCTGGAGCTGACATGGGGCTAGAGGGCCGGCTAAATGGACTCCTGCTGAAAAATCCTTTAGTTGGGCTAGCTGAGTGGCAGCTGATCTCCCCCTACAGGTAAAACCCAAAAGAGAGAAATGACTACCAATTAACTACTCAATTTCATTTCTAGAAGTAAAAAACAAAACAAAAAAAGACTCTGTTCCCAGAGTTTGCTAGAGAACATGGGAGGACAGGGAACAACTAGCCATCAAACAAAGTCTGGGAAATTGTAGAAAACTATCTATCATTGCTTGGTTATAATAAAACATCCCAAACTTTGAACCTCCCCTGGACTTCAGAGCTTGCTAAAAAGGTATGTCGGAGACTCAGCAAACAGGTACGAAAGATCCTCTGCTCTGAGACCAAAATTGAACTTTCTTACCTTCTCACAAAGCAAGCTTTACAAAAAGAATACTATCCCCACTGTAAAGCATGGTGGTGGTAGTATCATGTTGAGGGTTACCCTTGTGTTCTTGGATGTTTCTCTGACTAATGCCCTCTCACTGACTTTTGTTGGAAGTCCTCCTTTAATTCCAGTGGTGCCATAGTCATACCATGTCTTAATAATGGATTTAATGGTGTTCCGATGGATGTTCAAAGATATAAATATTTTTTACAACCAAACCCTGCCTGATACTTTTCCAGAACTTTTGTCATTGTTTGTTTTCATAGCTCTTTGGTCTTCATGATGCTGTTTAGGTATGTTCTCCATACCTTCCAGGAACAGGTTTATTTCTTGAGATAATGGGACACTTAATCTCAATCTTTTTTTTAGTACCCTACCGCAATATTATGGGCTATTTTGTGTAACTGCATGATATAATTTCAGCTCCAGGTTTTAACACTACAAAATGTGGAAAAGGTCTGGACGTGGATACATAAAGGGAAGAGTAGGAAGAGCAGGGTGGTGGAAATTTAAACTAACAGTGAGAAGAACAGTGGACCTATTATAGTATATACAATATGCTCCTTCCCAGTTAATGCTCAGATTTGAATTACCCTAGGAGTTTCATTGCTGGCTAGTAACTTTCAATTGTAAGGAATCTTAGAGACTGTGCTGTAGTACCATTTGCTCATGCACATTCACAGTGCAATACTTTTGATAATAATTTAATTCCTCACATTTATATATATAGCATTTTCTAGGCACTCAAAGCACTTTACATTATGGGGGGGGGTCTTCTCAACCGCCACCAATGTGAAACATCCACCTGGATCATGTGATGGCAGACATAGTGCACCAGAACGCCCACCACACACCATCTATTGGTGGAGAGAAGAGGAGAGCCAATTCAGGGATGGAGATTATTAGGGGGCCATGAACAATAAGGACCAATGGGGGAATTTCACCAGGACATGAACTGTGATTTCCACCATTGTAAAATAAATTAATTTTAAAAATATCAATAATAGATCCCCTGTGTATGATTCCTGAACCCCTAGGGATCCCTGGACGCCACTTTGAGAAGCACTGCTTTCTAGCACATGACCAACAGAGGACAGTTTACTGGAATATACTAATGGTGCTTAAAGTCATTAACACAAACTGATCTACTGTACTGATGTGTTAAACAAAATAGTTGATGATTATATTTGTCTCACTAGTTTGCATTTATTGTCCACCATTCAAGCACTGGGAATAAACCATTTTAATGTAGTGATTCAGTGCATTTTCAGCTGTGTCTGATAGTTTTAATGTAATTCAAATCACTACTGATTAAATAAACCGGTTCTTGTTATTCATTAAACAAGGGGTGGGTGGTAGAATTCATTACATTTGTGTTTGTCCTTCACATTGCTAAAGGAACAACAGATGAATAACAAGTAGTCCAAATATTTTCCTTTAAGTTCTGTTATAAGCCTCTTTTTTTGTTGTTTTGTTTTGCTGGAACATTTTAATCAGCGTTTTTCACCCGCAGCAGTGTTCAGTATTTTCAGCGCTGTTCATCCATATAAACAGAAAAAGAAAAAAACAACTCAAAACTGTTTAGGCATGCAAAAGTACAGGGTCACCTTGTGTTGCTCAGGGCCTTTTATGTAAAGAAAACAGAACAGCTCATAGCTGTGCAAGAACATAAATGAGTTATGAATAACTACATGATCTGTTAAGAACTAAAATCAGGTTAATTTGAGGTGATCATGAGCAATTGTTTGATCACAATCATGTGTTTCCATATAAATATATGTAGCAGGTATACACTTTTATTCTCAATTAGCTTCCTGGTGAAATCCAATCCCAGCACTACCATACATGAATCATTATTCTCGGTTTGATTTACTGACTTTGTGTAACTGTTTTGCTATGGAAAGTAAGCTGAATTGGTGTTGTAGCTAGGTAGCTATGTAATCTTCACTCTTGATAATCATGTTTATAATATAAAAGTGGCCAAAGTCAACAGAAAAGTAACAATTAAATTGTACCTCACGATTATCCGTATTACAATTAAACATCTGCTAAAATTTGTGGCGGACCGAACTTTAATCAGCGTGCCATTTACGATGTAATTAGATACTTTAAAGGAGGAAGGAAGGTGAGGAAATATATTTCATCTTAGTCATTTAATCTCAGATAACACTGCTTGCCCACATTTACTGCAGTGCCAAGTTACAAAAACACAGAAAACCAAAAGTGTAAACATAGAAAACTTGTTTTTGTGTCTTTATAAAACAAATCAAAATTTAAAAAAAGAAAGATCGAAACAATTTTGTACAAACATTTTTGAGAAATTTCTGATTGCCATTCAAGTGTTCAGAGAGATAGTTCTTGAGGTCTTTGCATTTGACTAATTGCTGAGCAGACCTTTAACATGTGATACCGTGTGAGGAGCTCAGACTCCTATTTTTAAATACTGATGGTAAACTTCCTGACAGCTGACTGACATTTGTGGATTCTGAAGCACTGAATGAGAGATGCTGACATGTTTAGACACCTGTTTCGGCCCACATCCAGAACCTGAGCATTTCCCATGGCCAAGGTTTTAGTAACAATGCAGAGTTCATGCATTATGTAAAACAATCCCAAAGACAGATGGAGCTACACGGGGAACACGACCCACAATTCACACTACTGAAAGAGTACTCATGTGAAATCATTGTAGTTATACAATTTTTATTATGTTATACAGGTACAGATAATGTCATAAACAATACTTAGTTGAAATATACCAGATGAACTCAACTGAAAACAAGAAGGTATTACTACTTTGTTTTGTTGAAAAATTTCCTAAGCAGTTCAGCTGAAAAAGGAAACAGTAGATACTCGTCTATACAGCGGCAGAAAATCCGAACATGTGATTAGTGCTTAACACACAAAACACATCTAACTTGCAAATCAGGCAAAACAATCTCTTCCAGCTCTGGTCGAAAACTCAAGAAATATATGATCAGCACATTGTGTTTCTCCGAGAGTTATCAGCTTATTTATCTCGTCTCTGGCCTTGGTGAACTTGACTGGCAGTGAAGAATATGGGCCCGAATTAAAGCTACACAAATAGATATGCTGTGTCCCAAACGTTATAGAGCTCATGTTTGTGTTCCTGCACGAATGTATGTTTTGTAAGTGGCAGTGGATAAGAGCTAAATATAAATGTTTTATTGGCACCCTTGGTAAATATGAGCAAAGACGGCTGTGAAAAATTGTCTTTATTGTTCAATCTTTTGATCTTTTGTTTAAAAAAATTTCACAAAAATACTCCGCTCTCATGGATATCAAACAATTGCAATGGGTTGGCACCCCATCCAGGGTGTCCCCTGCCTTGTGCCCCGAGTTACCTGGGATAGGCGCCAGGCTTCCTACAACTCTGCATAGGATAAGCGGTACAGAAAATGGATGGATGGATGGATGCTTCTATTAGATTCAAGCATCTGGGACACACTCCTGACTTTCATGCTCATATCCATGGCCCAAAGACATGTATATATACCTGGGTTTCCAGTAAAGTACTGTAATATCATACAAGGTATAAAATAACACATAATCCAGTACATTAACTCAACTGACTGATGCAGGATACGACTGAACGTTGCTTGGATCTGAACATTTTGTAACATTGTTGGTGTTCCAGATCGATTTTGAGTTTGTCATAATAAATCAGATAAAAATACTAAAAGCCCCCCCACCGTTACACAAGTTGGTAATGCCCAACTATTGCCTCGCAACCCAAAGCTCGAGTACTGTCGTTCAAATGGGAGAGAGCACAGGTGGCTTTGAATGTGAAGAGGACCGCTGCCCAGCAGACTATTTTGCATTGCTGGTCAGACAGGGACAGTAAAAAAAACTCCTCTGGAGGTAGGATAATATGGTGTAATCTAGCTGACAACACTCCACATATATTGTAGCTCGATATCTAGCTAGCTAATTCACTGCAATTTAGCTATTATCAAAACTATCAATATAACAAGTTAGCGAAAAACAGCCTCGTGTTATGTTAGCTACATTTTATTTGAATAGTTCCCATTATTATCATCAACAACAAGGTTGTTCACACTAAATGATGTGTATAAGTATTAATCAGTTACAGTGTACGTTTATTTGGACTGTTATGATGCCCTGTGTAATTTGTTTTAATGAAACAATCATTTGATGATAAATGCTTGTGGATAATAGATAGATTAAACAGAGAGATGTATGTATGGATGGGTAGATAGATAGAAAGATAGATAAGTAGAGGGAAATTATGTAATGATACTCCAGATTGACAAAGCTGAATTTTTTTCTCTCCCTTTTATCTCTCTTTTTTAAATTTAATTAAAAAATATCAGGAAGCATACCCATTCACACTTCAACCCCCACAATGTTCAAACCAAATCTATGCCCATGAGTACAGTTGTATCCTGCGTCGCAAAAAAATGTACTGGATTACGTGTTATTTTGTACTCTGTAGGATATTACAATACTTTATTGTAAATATGTTTTTTTGTTGTTGTTGTTTTTTTTTTTACAGTGTATACCCAACAGGCTAGTGGAAATCATCTAATCCAAAAGCACACAGTAGAGCTGAGGCACAGTGCGTTCTCCACTTGCATTTCAAGAAGGTAAGGACTTGATTACAAACAGGGTTATTATAACAGCCTTTCCATAACCTCTAATTAGTGCGATAATCAAAACATCAGAATCAGCACACAGCACCAGGAAGCTTAAGGCCAAATTGTGAGCACACAGGAAACACATTTTCAAAACACTGAGCTTCTCGATGATTTTTTCCTAACTTATAACACATACACAGCTCCAGGCACATCACAGGAACATCTTCACATGAAGTTGATTAATATGACTAAGCGTATCCTACTCATACAACACACTTCAATGTGATAGCTCTTTTGCTCCAAGGACCATTAGAGGAGTAGTAGTAATGTTTAATGCCCGTTTAAACATTCTTAATCTTTGATGACCCATCCTGTGTTGCTTTTAATGAGGTGCAAATTAATTGATTATGTGGCATTTTGGTGATATTACCTTGCGTGTACCATTCTTGTCATTGTGCTCATCATCTCCTTCCTGGAAGGGCATGGCAAACAAGCTCAGGTCCTACAAATGGATGGAGACATAGTGTTATAATAATAAACAAGCGCAATCAAACAGCTCATAAGCTCAGGCAAAGACAAATGCCATAAAATAGGTAAAGCATTTCAGGACAAATGAAAGAGAGATGTATTTTACTGTACACTGTCTGGGTCTACACTACCAGCTTTCCTTGTCACTAAGGTGGTACCCTCGAGCGTACATCTTTTGTACCTTTAATATGTATCTTATCTTCTGAAAGTCTATCTACAATATACAATTTAAGGTACATGAAGAAACTATCATTAGTTTTTAGTGTATAGATTTGTAGGTACACTACATGCACCTTTCTAGGTAAAAGGTGTTTTAGATCCCTTTAAAAGGTGTTTAGTACTCTTTGTATACTTTTTGTTTCTGAGAGTGTACAGTATGTGTATCTTATAAACATGAACTTTCAAAGCAAATGAGCGTTACCTCCTACACAGTTCATATGAATCCTGTGCACACAGATAAACCCTGTAGGAGTTTCTACCATTATATTCTATTTTCTCATCAACCTCACAGACTTTATTTTGAAAGAAACATTATATCAATCCATCCAGTTTCTGTACTGCTTATCCTACACAGGGTCGCAGGGAGCCTGGAACCTATCCCAGGGGGCACGAGGCGGGGGGACACCCTGAATGGGGTGCCAATCCATCACAAGGCGCACACACACACACACACACACAATTTGGAAATGCCAATCAGTCTACAATGCATGTTTTGGACAGGGAGAATATGCAAAATCTATGCACACAGGGCAGAGGCAGGAATCAAACCCCATTCCTCGCGCACACACACGCCCACGTACACATACACATACTTCACGGTAGTTGATTTATGTAGCGTTTTTTTCAGTGTCCCTGTATCTGAGCAGACACAGCCTATATTTGCTTTTACTTTTAAAAATCGACAATACACATGGACAGGTTTCCACAGGATTTCATAGACTCTCCTGCTGTGTTCTCATCTGTGGTGCATCAAGCCCTCTCATCACTCGTTTTAGCCACCCGGAAGGCTGCTGCCTTGTTCAGTACAAGGATGACATTCTTTTATGAGCTGAATGACATGAGCTCTGCAAAGAGGGCTCTCTAAAACTCTTGACCCACCTGGCTCAGTACGGTTTCAAGGTCTATCTCAAAGCATATCTTTCCAAATCTCTAGAACCTGTAGTTCAAGGTATGCCTGTCTGTTTGTTTAAGGGCTGTTGCTGCGTCCACTCTCATGGTCACGGATGCTGAAAAATTGGTTCTTTCATACCCACTCAATTTCACCCATCTCATCAGGTCTTATCTATCCTGAATAACATTCAGACACAACACATGACCATTCAGCATAGATAAGGATATGAAGCCATCCTTTACGCCAGACAAAACCTAACCATTAAATCTGTAACCACTGCTAACAGCCCTGCAGTCCTGCTCCACAGACTTCTGTGTGCCTGCTTGGAGGAGCCTGCACTTGAAGCTTGGTTGGACCATGACTGTTTGACCTAAATACATGACTCCTCATAACTCTGCTCTGATCCGTCACAGCATCCCCTGGAAGGAGGGGAGAAAGTATATGTTTATGGATCATGTTCTAAACCTAATGACACAACATTTTTATGTGGCTACTCTGTTTGTTCATTACCAAATATTGTTTATGAGGCTCACTCTATCCCTTTTAATTCTGCTCAAGCTGGAGAACCCATTGCTCTCACGCATGCTTGTCATCTCTTTAAGGGTAAGACTGTTACTATTTACACTGATTCACGTTATGCTTTTGGTGTCTCACCTGATTTTGGTAAGATATGGCATGTTCGTGGATTTCGTGCCACTGATGGTAAACCCATATCACATGCCATGCACGTTTCTGAACTTGTAGAAGCCTCACTTTTACCTGACAGGCTTTCTATTGTTAAGGTTAAAGGTCATGACTCCTCTAACACAGAACAACCCCCTGGTAATTCACTCGCTGATGAAGTAGCTAGATGGGCCTCGAAAGAGGGCTTGCCCAGCCCCTTAGTCCAGAATAATGTCTCCATTTTTCATGTTTTCACATTCTCTGACTCCGTGTGACATTGATGTTGCTTTTTTACAGACACAGGCCTCTCCAGATGACCTCACGTTTTGGGCCTCGGAAGGTTGTTCCCCATCGCACACTGATGCATTAATACGCTTCCCTGATGGCCGTCTTGCTGTTCCGTCTTCTGTTATTCCATTCCTTGTGTGCCATTTTCACAGTGTTTCTCATGTCGCACGAAGAGGGGTGATTGCTATGATGACATCAAGGTTTTGTATTCGGGACACTCACAAAACTGTTAAATTACTCTTCGATGCATGTTTAACTTGCGCAAGAGTAAATGTACAAGGGAAAACCGCCAAACATGATGCATTACAACCACCTAGTGGTCCTTATTGAGCACTCCAATTTGACTTCACTTGACTTCACACACGCCAGCTATCAGAGGCCATCTCAAATATCTTTTATATCTAAATGGGTAGAAGTCTTTCCATGCTCTAAGGAAAATGCCAATACTGTTGTTAAAATTCTCACAAAATAAATAATCCCACGGTACGTTATCCCCCAAAATATTGATAGTCACAATGACACCTTTTGTTTCCAAGGTAACACAGACACTGTGCATGTATCTAAACAATGATTGGCATTTTCATATTCCAGATCATCCCCAGAGCTCAGGGATTGTGGAAAGAAAAAAAATCACACCATTAAGGAACACCTTACTAAGGGGCTCTTAGAGAACCCCTCAAGTAATTGGATCGATCATTACCACAAGACCTGCAGTCATATGCAAACTTCGCATGACTCCTAATCAGAAAACTAAATTGTCTCCTTCTGAGATCATTATGGGCAGATCATTTCCCACTCCATGGACTAAAGGTAACCCAGGTGTTTGCTTTACAGGTGATCTGGACATGATTGTCAGCGACTACACTCAGGCTCTCATTGAAACATTTAACAGTATACATGGTGATGTTTCTGTTGCTCTCCCTCTGCCCACAGGACAGCCTATTCACTCTTTCCTCCCAGGTTGGGGAAGACATCCTACACGTGTGGTGATCGTTATCCCTACTGCTGTCCTCACAGATTCACAACCCCATTTGATTCATGCCATCCGCATCAAGCACTGTCCAGCTGTGACAAGAGACAATACTGCTATCAAGTAGCCCTGAGGGGGCCTCATCACATCTCGTCTCAACACATCCTCAGCAGATGAGAAAGGTGAACACTCACAATCAAGCTGCCCTTAGGGGGCCTCTTCTCATCTCATTTAACACGTACACATATACCCTTGTTTTGTATTAGACATACATATGCAGAGTTTGTTATTTCTGTGTTATTTTGAGTCTTTGTCATTAAAACGTGACAGTTGTTTAGAGTAATTAGTACTTGGAAGTAGTGGATTCTGTAGTGCGTGTATTCTTAGGCAACTTATGATTTCATGTCAGCCCAAACCAAGAAAGTCCCTAGACACTGGTTCTGTAGTCTTTTTGGACATAGTCCTAGTTGTTCTCGCTGTAATCCAGATAGAGAAACACAATCCTTGCTCTCCTGCCATGACCCCCCTCAGCATGTGTATGTTCACACTAATAGTGTTGCACATCCACGTGCACACACTCACACCCGCACAACGGTGCAGAGGTAATTTGGCCTGCTTGTTTCATTAGAAATTGCACGTTACCAACATCCACAATGACTCATGTTGGATCAGTCATCACATGGGATCATATCAGTGGTCTTCTATGCAAATGCACATCACCACCGCATCACTCAATGCACAGAATGACTCTTGCTTACTTCCCATTCCCACACTTTCGATACTACATCTCACCGCCGCGGTACACCTTTAAATCAACCCATACCTGGCTGTAATCATACTGATAATCTGTTTTGGGATCTTCCCAGCACTTCCCGTAGCCCATTACCACAAGTATTATGGAGTGCATCTCAGACCTTTGGTGTACCCTGGGAAATAGGTGATACGTGCATCCGCACCAATAGTACCAACTTTTTTGACATTGTCAAAAAGCTGCTTTTTAATACAATACAATGTACTCTCACATCTATTTGAAGTGGGAAAACATACCAGACAGATGCATGCTGTGCAAACACTGCCAAACACCTTCCCTTTTATGATCATGTGTCCCTGACATTTTTTATTGCATATTTACTAATGAGACCAATACTTCAATTGTGTTTACTTCTTTTCACTTCAAAAATCAACAAAATGTGTCATTTTGCAAGGAGTGCCCAAACATTTGCATACAAAGACAAAGATGCTAAAACTACTTTCAGAGATAATACTTGAGGACTCAGACACAGCAACAAAACAAGTATAATGATCAATATAGAGTATAAAATGCACAGAGGGCCTTGATACCAGAGGACTGAAATATAATCACAAATAATTTGAGACTACACAACAGGAAATTTCTGGTCATACAGATGGAGGACCCAGTGGGAGCATAATATAATCTGTAAAATTGCCAAACTGCTGATCCAGAAATAAACAGGATGAACCACTATCCACTTGCCTAACCACGTCTGTATCAAAATGTGCTGTGGATCAGTTTCACTGAACAAATAACTAAAGCAATGTCAGGGCAGGAGACATTTACTTAATTTGACACTGTGAACTGTTTCTAAGAGCTTTATCTTACCTTTATCTCAAGATCAAGTCACTGCACAATGTTTTGAGCTTGTTGTAGCGCTTATTGATATAGTACCATACTATGATTACACTGGAGAATTGAAGAACACCCAATTTAGCACTAGCCAGCATTATGTTGATCAAAATGAATGACATTTTATATCATTAGAATGCCTATATTCAATTTATCAAAGCATTGAGAACCACTGGAACATCTGAGGCTGGTTAGGAATATGGATTAACGAATATGGAATACGGCAAAAATATCACAGCAAAGCGGTTCTTAACCTTTTTGCGAGTGCGACCCACTTTTAAGTATAACGATGTTTTACGACCCCAAGGGTTGTGACCCCCAAGTTAAGAATCGCTGTCATAGCATATCATATCGTTTTCACAATATACAGTACAATACACACTCACCCTCCACTTTATTAGGAACAACTTCAATCACCTGTTACTCATTGCTACCACCCACATACAGCTATTTTTTGTGTTAACCCTTGTAGCAGCAACAGGACTGATATAAAAAAACACACACACACACACACATACAGCTTGATCCAAATAGAGGCTATATATTCTCTTAATCACAGATAATGATAGATATTAGCTCCATATTCTGTAAATATCTATCATTCTCACCTACGGATATCTCTTACCATGAAAATCCCTTCCAATCCTTCAACAAGTGTCCATGGCAACAAGCTAGACCTACGCTGAGCTTTTCATCTTCTACCGTACAAAACCCAACTGACCTGTTCAAAGTCTGTTACAAATCAGTGGTTTGCACTAAGTCAAAGGGATCAGTGATCTAATTCCCTCAGCACCGATAACATGGTCCAGCAAAAATTAAAGCAAATCTGTTGAAGGTTTTATTGACGATACCTGCAGAACAACCACCCCAATCAATAAAAGCCCTGCCCAGACTTCCTTACCTATAATCAAATAAAGATGATGGTGAAAAAAAGATAAGCCTGCCGCTCCAGCCAGCCAGTCTGCACAGTCCGGCGTCACAATCTGTTCTCCATCTTTTCAGCTTTAGTGCCAGTACAAAATGCAGTCTCCCAATAAAGAAAGCCTCCTCAGTTTAAAAAAAAAAATGCACAGTGTGAAGGGAAGCTCCACACACAGCCAGTCCCGTCCGCTAGTGCTTAAACACAAGGGTGACTCTGTAATGAGATATGACACAAAACTGCTGCCTCAAGCACTTGCAAATCCTATTTGATGAACTCATGGCCACTCTTGCTAAGCAAGGCCAGCCAGGGCTGACTGACAAGACTGCACCTCCCATCATGAAGTGCTGTGATTGTATTAGTTGTTATTGTATTACTGAGGTTAAGGTAAAAAAAAAAAAAGAAAAAAAATTGCATTTTCAACTGTCCAGCCCAACTTTCATTACAGTTGTTACTGAGGATGAATAAATCATGAACATAGCTAGTAAAGCAAAGCAAAATCATCTTGATACAAGTCTCTGCCACAACTCAGCACAAGTGTATCATATGCATATGCATATGCAATGCACACTGCATTGTAGGACTTGGAGTCTAGCTTATGTTGTCTCCACTATGTCTATGTTCGATAACTCATTAATATGGCAGTGGTGGTTTAGCGGTTAAGGCTCTGGGTTACTGATCGGAAGGTCAGGGATTCGAGCCCCAGCACTGCCAAGCTGCCACTGTTGGGCCCTTGAGCAAGGCCCTTAACCCTCACTGCTCCAGGGGCACCGCATCATGGCTGACCATGCGCATGTCTGACCCTGCACTCTGACCCCAGCTTCCTAACATGCTGGGGTATGCGAAGAAAACTGTGAATATGTATATGTGACCAATAAATACTCATTATCATCATTAATATGACGACAACGAATGTAGCTTAGTTGACCATACGTCCTCTTTTCCCTGGACATGTCCTCTTTTCGGACCTTAAAAAAAGCATCCGGCCGGGATTTCTAAATTTGAGAAAATGTCCGGGATTCTGCTTCACAGTTTCATTATGATGTGTTACTGCATCATCTGTGTGCATATTTGCATTGATAGAACCCCTCTCTGTAATTCTCGCCTTCTCTCTCGCCTTCTCTCACACCAATTGGTCAATTATAAAAGACTTGCAGCAACTATTGGCCAAATTCCTGCCTCTCAACCATTAACCTACTCTCGGTGAACGCACAAAGGTGAAGCGCTGCTGTGTACGGCGTCAATAGCAGGAAATGACAGCTGCCCCGAGTCGAAAGCCATGGCCATAAAAGGTCATTTTTAATTTCATGTTATCACATTGCTTCATTTTGCATGGCCATTCAAATGTGTAAATGATGGTAGAAGGTACACTCGTGGCATCTGATATCTTATTTTATTCTATGGACATTCAAAAGAATGCAGGAAAAAATGCTAAACATGGACAGAGTGAAACCAATTTTATTTATATATGTGATGCTAATAGTGTGCCTTTTTCAGTGTATTGGAGTCTACATTCATAGTAACACTGTTTTGAACGTTATTAAGTCCCCAGCACCCACCCACCCACCCACCCTCCTCAAAATAAATAAATAAATAAATAAAAATAAATGTCCTCTATTTGGAAAACTAGAATATGGTCACCCTAACATAGCAGGGAAATGGTGAGTGAGAAAAAAAAAGCATTTGCACTTTGCTTTCGCAACTGCGCGAGCAATGTCCCCAGTTACGTCATCATGGCACACAACCGCTACCTTCTCATGGGAATACCGAATAAACTGCACCAACAACAAATTTGCACCAGAACCACTAAGCATATCACAAAAATGTCACCATACAGATATTTATTTTGTTTCTTTGTGGTGTTTTCCTTCAAGTGCTTCTACTTCACACTCTCAGCTGAAAGAGTTCAGACAATAGCAGGGTAAGCCAAAGTAAAGACAGAGCAAAACCACAAATCATTTTGACGTGATCACAACGACTTATACGCATTTCCCTACAAACTCTACCGCTGCTTTATCCACCAATTACTACATAAAAATATTTTTTCAAAGTCCTCCAGTTATTATTATTGTGATGGTTATGATTGTTGTGTTTTGCCATTATTATGTTGCCATTATTAACAACCAGAAAAAGAAAAGACTCCTTAAATAACTCATCACTACTGTTAGCTCAATTTAACATCTTGTTGATGCTGGTAAACGTAACACAAACCTTTGTAAAACACATCCAGCTTGTTTACAAAAGCAGGAGTAGATTATGTAACAGCACTGACCTCATGACCTCCCACTGCTGAATCAACAATCCGCAAACAACACAGCGATCGCTGAGACACGGCATAGGGGGTCAAAGAAATAAGCAGCCTATGTTGTTATGGCAAAGCAGATGCTTATACTGTTTATTAAGCCCTTTTGGTATTAGAGTAAATAACACAATGACACACACAAGCAGACCGTTGCCAGTGGAAGTGACAAAAGATACAGAACCCAGTACTTGCAGATTAGTTGGCTGAGTATCAAGAGGAATGATTGCAGTCATCAAACAGAGGGAAGAGTGTTCAGTCTTCAACTGTTGCTCTCTGCTGAGCCCCTCCCGCTACAGGATCTGACACCGAGACATCAGTGCCATCCCGAGACTGGAGCAGTCATGACAGACGCAAAACAGAAGATGTACAAAAGACTCGCATGACTCACATCTCTCCTCTCACTCCCATACACTCAATACTCTGGATCATCTCTATATGTTCTGTGTAATATTTACATATAAAGAATGTCTTTTCATTAAGCGTTCAACACGCGGTTTTAAAATAATCAAATCTGAAAATGTATCATTTTAATTGAAAGTTCTTCCTCTATTTGGGTTTCATGATATTTTTTACAAAATAACTGTAAAATTATTTTATTTATATCTATTTTATCCATCCATCCATTCATTTCCTGTACCGCTTATCCTTACTGGATTGTGGGGAACCTGGAGCCTATCCCAGGGGGCATGGGACACAAGGCGGGGGACACCCTGGACGGGGTGCCAATCTATATCTATTTTATTATATTTATTATCATTGCTTATTATAAATTAGGTCTTTATCCTTTTCATTTCAATAGTGGGAGCCTGTTTTCTTAATGTCACACAAAATTTATTACAAATTCTTTTTTTTTTTTTAATGATTAAGTCCTTTCAGCAGAATTCAGACTTGTCAAAATTGCAGCATTTCTTCCTTTTTGGAAAGAAAAAAAAAAAAAAAGAATGCTCAGAAAATTTATGGGAAAATCTGAGTTAGTATTGAACTAACAATTAGAGCAAAAACAAAAGACAGCAGAGCAGAAGCGAGGGAAGTGTAAAAACCCCTGGGACAAGTAAAAGTGGAATTACCTTAACCTAAAATATTAAACCTCTAGTAGATAGCAGAATGTTGGTATTCTGAATGTCAACAGGTTTCACATTACTCTATAATCTCTGCGTAGTATGTTTAGTTTTTGGTTTTTTTAACCTGCAATTGCATGTTTGTACCACTAGGGGTTTCTGCATTCGCAAGGTCAGGAGAACTTCCAAATATACGCACATCTGCATGCACAAAAATAACGTAAGAAATTCTCCGAGTAGAAATATGTGCATGCACAAAAATACACATACGTACAGCTGATAAATCAGTCCACTGCTTTAACAGGGGAAGGGGTGGGTGCTTGTAGGCTTCTGAGCATTTCCAATTTTCATAGTCATATACATACAGAATTTCTTTCTTAATTATTTTGAAAAGTCATTATTTAGTGGAACCGCCACATAAAGCAATTTATTATTAAAAATTAAAGAGGAGAGGGCATGGTGGCTAAGTGGTTAATATGTTTGCCTCACACCTCCAAGGTTGGGGGGTTTGAATCCCGCCTCCGCCCTGTGTGCACAGAGCTTGCATGTTCTCCCTGTGCTTCAGGGAGTTTCCTCTGGGTTCTCTGGTTTCCTCCCCCAGTCAAAAGACATGCATTGTAGTCTGACTGGCATTTCCAAAATGTTCGTAGTGTGTGAATGGGTGTTCGATTGTGCCCTACGATGGGGTGTCCCCTGTCTTGTGCCCTGAGTTCCCAGGAATAAGCTCCAGGCGACCCTGCGACCCTGTGAGGGATAGCAGTATGGAAGATGGATGGAAGAAAAGTTGTTGCACTTTCACCTAGGAATATTCTTTGGCAAATATTCACAAAATTTACACATCATTAGACTACTAGATAAAAGGTCCATAATAAAACAAAATACATTAAGCAAAAAATAATCATAAAGGTATGTCCTGTTATAGTAATGAAATCACATTCTGTCTTCAAATATTCACTGCTACAGTCAGACCCTTTTCACACTTTTAACTAAATTTCATAATATTTTTTTCTGTAGCCTGACCTTACATGACCGCATAGTTTGAAAACTGATATGTTGATCTAATACTGACATCATCGGAGCACTACACAGAGATAACCTTCCACAAACAGACAAAAGAGCCATAACATGCCAAAAGAAATCTTACATCCTTTATAGGCAGTTGTATTTTGTTGGTTTGTATGAATGTTTTTTTCTTGCTACAGAAGATAATTACATTTTTCAACAGTATGCAATGAGATAATGAGGTTCATTTCTGCAACAGAACACTGAGCCATGAGAACCAGTCACTGAGCCACAAGAGCAGAGGAAAGACATTGATATTCAGCCTACCACACACAAACATTTACAAGGCAATACAGGAATTACCTAGCTAATAACGTCCACATTTCCACTTTGAGCTTAATAAAAGTCCATTCATCCATTCAGCCATCCATTCCACTTACCCAACCCTCATTCATCTATCCCACTCATCTAGCCATCCAACCAACCACCCATCCTTCATCCATCCATTCCACCAACCCACCCACCAGCCAGTCATCTATCCATTAATCCAACCATCCAGCAATCCATCTGCCCATAGATTTAGATACAACTCATTTTCACAATTTGTTTTTGCAATAAGACATAAAAAAACCCATTACTTTATGCAGCATCTCAAACAATATCAGTGTGCTTCTGGCATCATCATTTTGATGGGATACAATTTTGATTATTGTCCCTGTGTTAGCTACTTCAGATTACACTAATAAGCTTATTAGACTTTGCATCCTTTTCTCTCTGTCGACATGACTGCACAGTTAATCACATTTCCACTGCCTGAGAAAATTATAATAGCTTAATAGCTAAGATCATAGCTAGGAAAAAATTTACCAGTATTTTACCGATATACAATTATCAAAGCTTTGCTACTTTTCTTATAATCAAGTTTAATATTAATTATTTTGCTAGTTGTGTGACTAGTTCGACCAAAGACCAGAGAAAAATATATATATATTATTACCTAAAGACACAGGAGAAATAAGAACATTATGTAACAATGATCTAAGGGCAGGTTCTTCTGGATAGTAGTCTACTGTTTGGTAGTTTGCAAGATTTATGCCTTCAAATTGGACTGATTTTCTCAAAGCATCCTACTTTCTTTAAAAAGTTTATTCTTTCTATATTTTTTGTCACAACTAAACCTAAAATATTTGTTGCATTATTAGCTCAATGTAAAAATCAGGTGTTCAAGATCTGGTGCCAGTAATTAGAACCTGGGGGGGATGCCTTGGTGGGGAGGTGCACTGCTGAGCTGCCGATGGAGTAAGACACGAATGTTCGTATGCGCTTTTCGGTCATACAATAGATTTTGACTTATTCTACTCCGTTTTTTGTTTCCATGTTTAACTTTGTATTACGTTAAAATGTCTGGAAAAAACACCAAAGCTCGTGGTACTATTCAGACACAACTGAGGCCTAGTCTACGCGCCGCAAGCGAATCGCGTTCTTCCCCTGAATCCCCTGAATCCGCCTCACCGCGCGTTTACCCCGACTTCACAGCCCTCAGGCCCGAGTTGCTGGCTTCGCTGAGGAAGGACATTGCTGATATTTTTAAAAAGGGGGATACGCTGTCAACTATCAAGCTTGACCTGCAAGCCGTGAAGACACGGCTGGTTAGTGATAAAGTTGCTACCGATGCTACCTTATCAACACTGAAGGGTACTGTTGGGGAAATGGACCGTGCTCTCTGCGGTTGCACTGATGCCATGACTCAGATGAAGACTACTGTCGAGTCTCTCACAGCTGCCATAACCAAGTTAGAGAACAAATGTGAGGATTTGGAGTCGAGGTCACGGTGCAATAACATTAGGATAGTGGGAGTTCCAGAGGGCGCTGACACATGTACAACTGTTGCAGAGGCTGCCTTGCTAAAGGAGGTGCTTGGTCTGGTGAAGGAGCCGGTTTTGGATCGGTCCCACCGGACCCTTCAGCCTAAGCCCAAGCATGGTGAACGACCACGTGCTATTGTGTGCAGATTCCACGATTACAGTGACTGTATTGACATTTTACACCGTGCGAGAGAGCTCCAATGGATTAAAGTGAGGGATTTGACCATTTCAGTCTTCCCGGACCACACAAAGATAGCCCGGTCTCGGGGCGCATTTAACGAGGTTAGGCGTCAACTTCGTGGCATTGAGGGTGCTCGCTACAGAATACTTCACCCGGCACGGCTTCGCATTACTTATAACGGTGTTCAGAAGGACTTTGTTTCAGCCGAGGAAGCGGGGGACTATGTTAAATTCTTGACATCTGGGTGAGCTGCATCACCTACGACAGCGGCGTCTTTTTCGCTCTCCTTAAATCTACCTCTGTAATAATGTGGTTCTCTGTTTTGATGCTCTGACTAGGTTAGAGTTTCTGTTTAAATTATGTTAGTATTTTTTCCTCTGCCTTACGTGCTACACTGTTACATTATCTGTATTTCGTCTAATTTGTAACAAGTCTTTAAAAGATTATACTTGTTATTGCGCGCAGACTGTTTTTCATCCTTGAAGTCATTAGGGGCCTTTTCTCTTACGGAGACTTTTTTTTTGTAATTCTTTTTGGTTAGTTCAGCTTACTCTCCGATTTGTTTTCACATTGTGGACAACTTTTGGTTACTGTGGGAAACACTGCCGTCTCCTTTCTTCTTTTGTTTTATGGAGACTTTGGATGTGTGTGTGTTTAGGGGTTTGTTGGGGGGAGGGGGTCCCACTTCGGCTCCAACTGGCTATTTGTATCCCTGTGGTTTACTTTATTTAAATGGTTAATAGTAATATTGATCCAAGCACAGCTGGGACAGGAACACCTCTAAGATTTATTAGTTGGAACGTCAGAGGTATGAGTAATCCTGTCAAGAGATCTAAGGTTTTTACACATTTGAAACATTTAAACTCTGATATAGTATTTTTACAGGAGACTCACCTACGTATTAAAGATCATCATAGATTACACTGCCCTTGGCTGAGTCAAGTCTTCCACTCGAATTTTAATTCGAAGGCTAGAGGTGTCGGTATTTTAATTGGCAAAAGGTCACAGTTTTTGTCCACTAGAATTATGCAAAATGCCTACAAGAAGTTATTTCTGCTAAAGGGGGCAATACTAGCTTCTGAGGCCAAGGGTTGTGCTTGTCCAATGTTTGCTTGTCCAAATATGCCCATGGGGTTGTACTTAATTTTTCACATGACATACATGTATATGTTAGAGCCGCAACAACTAATTGATAAAATCGATAATAATCGATTATGCAAATCGTTGTCAATAAATCTCGTTATCGATTAGTTGGTCTGTGCACGGTACATTTACTCGTTACGTTACTTCTGTTCCGAAAACACGCTTTGGAGAGTAAATACTAAAGTTATGTCCCAAATGACGTACTGTACACGCACTTACACTCTGCACTACCGTCTAGTGCAGTGTTTCTCATCCGGGGGACCCCTAGTGGTCAGTAGTGTAATTACAGGGGGTCTGTGGGAAAGTTTTAAAAATGTTTAAATATAATATATATATATATATATTCGTAAAATGTATCAAAACATTCGAATTAGATGTTTTAAAGTGAATCAATTGGTTATTTGCAAAACATCACGTTAGCTGAGCTGACGCTCGTTCATGGAGGGATTTATTTTAAATTTATTCACAAATGAAATAATAATTTGCAAAAACCTACGAGTGGTAGACAAGTTCAAGTGGCGCATTGATGGATAAAATAAACAAAGGATAATAATTCAGAGTCAAATTAAATGTCACACCAACAATAAAATGTAAAATAAAATAGAATCGTGTGATGTTAATCGATCTCTGTTCTATAACATGCAAAACGGGAACATGAAAGGAGTATTCTAAAAGCGACTCATGTAAACACCTTAATCGCAATAGTGTCTCATTAAGAATACGGTCAATAATTAGATTACTCTTGTCCATGTAAACGTAGTCCATGTAACGGGTTTTCCCAGGCATTTGGCTTTAAAGGTTCCTAAATGTTGACATTGAGGCTCATGGGGCGCGTCTAAGTGACGTCATGTAGTGGGCGTGGCCAGGACCTGGCGATCATAACAAAAAGCCGTCATATGGTGGAGTTGCTACAGCGTGATTGAGTTTATCGGCTGTTCTCTGTTGATCAGATGGCCATCAGCTTTCAGAACGCCATGTGTAAATTAATACTTAAACGTGACACCGCTGTGAGAGCACGAGGATGTAACTGAGATGAGAACAGGGATGATGCGAGAGTGGGATTAAGTAGAAATCCGCACCATCCTGCTGTTCAATGCGGGTTTGAATGCAGCTTGTGATTCATATGTTGGATGAAGGTCGCATTTCATCCTGACATGTTTTATATTTCTCTTCTGCACAACGACGCCCCATGCAGCAGTATGGATTAAACAATGAGACATAACAGAACAACTTACCGGCATGTTTAACTGCAGAGTTGTCCTTTTTCTTGTCCATTTCTTCCTGCCATCCGTCTTTTTTTGCTCCATCACAGAGCTTCCCATGTTCCAGACAAGCTACTCTTAAAACAAGACTAATTTCCCTCACCAGTGCGCCTATTAACCTGTTCAATCCAGACTACAATTCCTTATGTTTGCTTAATCATTTGAATTTTAGACACACAAACACCAGTAAACCAATGATTTTAGCAGTGATGATGATGATGATGATGATGAAAGCATCTCATCTTCTCAGCCTTGTAATAATCATAAGGAACAACTCCAAGAGAGACATCATGGAAAAAAGCGGTGGGTTGTTTTTTTTTTGTTTGTTTGTTTTTTGCAGAGAATTTGCTTGTAAAACGCTACGGTTTGTTAATTATAGAAATAAAAATGTCAAAGGTAGAGTACTGAGTGTTTTTAGTTTAATCTGCAGCCTACCGCAAGCCCTGCACTTATAAAAAGCGCGCTGCATCCGCGTCCACACTGATCCAAGGGTAGGGTTTAAAAGCGACCAGGGCCATATGGAAGGCCACAAGGGCCAAAACATCTACACCCACGCACCTCTACAGTGCACTAGCGATGGGAAGTTGGGATCATTTTACTGACTAGGATCTTTGAATCTCGTTCAGCAAAATGAACGAAACTTTTTTCCAAGTCGTTTCGTTCGTTTCAGCAGAATATAATTCAAATGTTACATGTTAAAAATGCCCCAACACGTCTAGTACTTACGCAAATGTTGATCACATTTGGAATAAAAAAAACAAAAAAACTATAGGCGAATGCAGTCAAGGCCGAATTATGAGAAACAGAAATGGTTAATTAAGTGCTTATCTGGGTCTTCAGGCTATACAGTCTGTTAGTTCACCTCACCTCCCGATCCGAGTCGTTCGTTCTTTTGTCGCGTCTGTTCCCCGGAAACAGAAATAATCAGTTCACCTTTCGAGTCTTTGGGTCGGAGTCGTTCGTTCATCCCATAGGCCGAATGCAGTGGGGCTGTGACGTGATGAATGCACGACTCGAACCCGAAGACTCTGATAGGTGACCTAATCGTTTCTGTTTCCTGTACTAAACCTATGGGGATGTTGCAGCACATGCGCGGTCAAAAATGAACAAATCACTCTCTGAGACAACTCGTTGTTCCCGAGTTATATTAAAGATTCGTTCAAAATGAACGAATCGTTCATGACCGACACATCACTACAGTGCACTGAATCTTCATCTTCAGTAATCACGATTACATGAAATATGTTTGGGTTTTAAGTTTTCAATCCATTTATTCTCACTGTGAGCCTATAAAAGTAAACTTAGGCATTTATACGATCAGCAGTGTTCCAACAATAATGTTTCTGAGCTTTGGCAGTCGCAACGGTGTTGCTTTTTGTGGTTAGTGTGGGTTTAAATTCCTCATATTTCCACAAAATAATTTCTTGCTTTTCAACCGGAAGTGTGCACCTGCTTTTTTTTACCATGTTGAACGCATGTTGAATGCACAATTGTTGAGGGGCTTTAATTGTCTGTACCTGGTTGGTAAGAGTTAACACAGAAAAAAAGAGGAAAGAGTGTTCACAAGGGAACAGAGAGGGAAGAGTGTTCACAGTAAACTTATCAAAAGAAGAGGTAAAATGCCTCAGTGAAATTTGGTCTGACGAGCATATTTCTGAGCAACTTTCAAAAGCACATAAAAATGCCAAGGTTTACAAAGTGTTTAGCGAGTATCTCAAAGAGAACATATAATATATCTCATATAAGGAGAACATATAAAAGAGATAAATTATAAAGACTACAACTAAAAAGAAACAGTCATGATATTTTTGCTTTGAATACTTGGCTTGTGGGCTTGTGACTTGAGGGTATTGGGGTGGGGTTTTTTTTGTTTGTTTGTTTGTTAGTTTGTTTGTTTTTTCAGTTCTCCAAAATTAACAAATATGGGAATTGTATCATGAGTTGAAAAAGAACCACTTTTAAAAGCATTTGGCACATTTGGCCTTCCACAAGCTCACTTGTGCACTGGTGATATGCACCATTGCATTAAGACATACTTCAAATAGACCAGCACAATAATATTTGCCACACTTTGAGCTACATAAGGTGTCTAGAATTCTCAATGAATCAGACTTCATGCTGATGACCTTTGTGGCCTGTTTCTTGTTAGTGAGCTTTTTACTGAGACTGAGTGCCATAATGTGTGCAAGGGTGGACGTGTCCCATATGGACTGCTCCATGGTTGTAGCATATAGGAAGCATGCTGATGCTTTTCACCATCAGAGGCGACATGACCACTTCCATACACCTTGAGAACATCTGTGAAGCGAGCGAGAGAGAAAGAGAGAGGGAGAGGGAGAGAGAGAGAGGGAGAGGCAGAACTGGAGTTTGTACCTCTGCAATGGTGTATTTATTTCGGTGATCTCTGTGAGAACTTTTAGGGGTGGGGTTGCTGTTTCAGGTACGGGAGATGTGACTCTATCTCTCTGCGCCACTAATGACGCTGATGAACATTTTGCAGATGTTAAAATGTAGAACTGGATAGCTGAGGCCTAAGGGCGCTGTCAGACCAAGCCATACGATTGTGCTGTTTTGGATATTCAATCAATTCAATCACAATTTATTTATATAGCACGTTTAAAAAAACACGAGTTGACCAAAGTGCTTTACACTCAAAGTTTCCATACACATTTAACCATATCCAATATAACACTTGAACACCAAATACAATACTTTTAAGGACAGTTCTACACAGCAGAGTAAAGATGAGTCTTCATCAACAATTTAAAAGATTCAATTTCATCACAAGATCGAAATGAAAGAGTGTATTTGGTGCTGTGCTGTGAACTGCACATCATTACCCAGCCTAGTTCAAGTCACCACCATTCTGAGGGTGGATGTGACCGCTAGTTTAGTGGCACATACAAGCTAAACATGGCATCCCTGCACTCTTTGGATGAGGAACAAGAAAGACAACCGGTCTTTGCACTATAACAACTGCTCTGTCTGTGTGAGTAGCTTTGGTTCCAGAATCATCGATTCAGCTGAGTCATGTCTGACGTTAAGTTGTCCATGGGTCTAGAGAGTGCCTCAGATAGCTGTCTGGGCACTGTACTATGCTTATTAGTCATCATCGGAAATGGGCGTTTGCAACTAGCAAACTATGGTTCAGATTCGACTCTAAACATTTAAAAAAATATTTTTATATCTGCCAGCCAGCTTGCTGTTTCAGTGTTGACGTGGCTGAGCAGTCAGTGTAGGGGATGGCTGAACCAGAGACTGCTTCCCTAAAACGTTAATTCCTGAGATAACAGTTACATCGATGGAGGTCATTGTCAGCTACCATCATTTTGTTGAAAATACTACGTCATCATGACACGAAGGTATCCAGGTGATATTCACTACCTCTTGCATTTAGAAGAGGTGAAATAGAACTTGTCTTCCCTGCACTAGGGATGTCACTAAATATGAATACAATATTCAGAACAATGGATTCTAAACAGATACAAACACAGAAAGGATTTGCAGTCTTCACAGTATTTCTTTGGTCTATCCTCAATGGTTTGCACCAGTAGCTTTTTCTGGGGTTTTCTTCTTTTGGGCGTTATGCCAGTTGGCAAACTAACTTTTGGTGCAATTCTGCCACCTACTGCTCCAGCAGCCTTACTTAACTCCAGAATAAAAACACATCTCTACCATATTTCTATACAAACTGGCCTGATATTCACTTCCACTTCATACAGCCTAAGGTGAACACACACTATGTAAAGGGGAGCATGTTTCTCTATCAGGGTCTCCAATATTTATTTATAATAATTAATTTAAAAAATAACTTGCATATTATTTGCATGTTAGTCTTTTTTTTTGTCATTATTAAAATGAAATGAACCCCATTTTGACGAGAAGCAGCAGCACTGTGGCACAGCTTCGTTGTAGATTCTGATAACATGATCAGCAAATTTTCTGATCTTTCTGGAACCTAGCAAGCTCTAAAACCTAAAGTGACTCTAATCATTATATGATTACATTATAATCATATATTTAATTATATTTAATACAATTATATATTTACATTATATCACCTTACATTATAAGGTGGCTATAAGATTGTAGCATTCTCTGATAGCTGGAGAAGTTGTCTTTCTGGAATTTGCTGGTTGTCGTGTTTTGTGAATGCAAAAATTACTTTTCTTTTCCAGCAGCCCTAGATTTTTTTTCTTCCAGTGGGGCAGAGTGGTAGGGTTCACGTCTAATTAGAAATAAAATAATAATACAAAATAAAAATAAAATAGAATTAAAAACACTTTTCCTGTTTAGGCCACGCCCGTTTCCAGAGCTTGCGCTGTTGCAATAAGAACGATGTAACGCAGCTCCGTGTCACTAGGTGGCAGTAAAGCAACAACAAAGCTATTTTGACAATCAGGTTTCACTAGAAGAAGATGAGAATGTTTTGTTTCATGGCGCGAATGCGACACTGCCAATCCTAGCTGAGTAGTAATAATAATAATAACAACAACAATAAAAAATACCTTTGAACTAGTTTACTGGTTTTTGCAAGTTTAACCTGGGACAAAGCTGTTTAAACTGGGACCACGTCAATCATGTTCATCTGTAGACGCCGGTTCAGTTAGTCACGTTAGCTAGCTGAGTGGCTAAAAGGCGCTCGCGCTCAGATGAGCTGCGTCTCGAGCTTGGTGGAGATTTGTCGGTGAGCTGGTGGAACAGTTTCATACTCCTCAGACACCTGAGTTCATTTACTCACACTTTTGGTTTTTTAACCGATAGCTGCGAAGCTAAGCGAAGAGCTAGTTCCAGTCTGTCTAGGTAGAATACGAAAGTGAACTTGTTAGCTCAAATCTGTGGCTGAAGCCCAAACGGCTAGTGTGTGTGTGTGTGTGTGTGTGTGTGTGCGTGTGTGTGCGTGTGTGTGTGTGCGCGCGCGCTTTTCTTCTCTTCCCCATGCAACAGCATATAGTGCACTAGGTCCAGTCAGGGTGTATTTGGGACATTAGACACGGAAATATTTTTGCTGAGGGGAAAAGCTTTATCTGAATACACCTGCTAGTTTGGCTTTTTATCAGGTACACGAACTATATAAGGAGTCCTTTTGTAGCTATATAATTACTGTGTAGCTTAGACCTTGTTGCTATGCAGGATTTTCAGCTTCCCTCTACCTTTTCACATCACAGTGAATACAGGATGTGTTATGAGAATCAGAACCTCATCCATCCATCTTAATTAAGTATTAACCTTTTTTTTTCCTGGTCACAGTGAATCTGGAGCCTGTCCCAGCAGTGCGAGGCAGGTACACACCCTGGGTAGTAGGCCAGAGTAGCTAATCCACCTTATGGTATGTTTTTTGGATGTGGGAGGAAACCCGAGAGCCCGGAGGAAAGCCGTGTGAACACAGGGAGAGCACACACAAACCCAAGCGACCAGCTGCATGTGCATTCCTGCGCAAATAAATAACTCGCCGGATCCGAATTAGGAAAGGATCGGATTGGATTTTGTTGCATCATTTTAACCAGGTGAGTATCGGTACCAAGATACCGAGCAGCACACCGAGTTAATCTTTTCCCCTGCATAGCTTGTCCCATCATCTGCAAACCGTTCTACAGCGTCAGGTTCGGTTCACGGCACCGATGTTAGTAGGTTTTTGGCTGGTGGTCTGAGAGATGTTTAAAAAAACAAAACAAAACGACAGCAGCACTGACTGCTGATTTCTCACCGATGCACTTACTCCCTTTATTGTTGTGCCTCTTTTTTTTTTCCCAGATTTTTGTTAGAAATTTTTCTGAAATTTCAACTGAAATTTGGAGAACAAGTTCTTAGTTACAGCCGCTAGTTTCTCCCTCCAGGATTGAGCGATTTCGTTTTTTTTTTTTTTTTCTACGATTGCAGAAGCAAACACTGCAGTATTTGGAGGAGCTTGCAATTTTTCAAAATTACAGCAGGTTTTCCGCAGATTTACCAACAGACATCATTGCGAAAGGCCATGCGATCGGAATTTCGCCAATTCGAAGCACAAAAAAACTCCAGATTGCATCGGAAATGTTGAAGAAAAAAGCTGCAGCAAAATCGAGCATTTTTGAAAATCCTGTACGGACTGTCTGTAGTCATTTAAGGTGCACGTCTTGTGAGACCCATCCACTAACAAGGCTCAACCGTCCGAATAAATCTAGTCCGATAGTGGTCGCTTATTATTGGTGGATGAGGTAGAGAAAACATATTCGGACCTTTTCCCCGTGAGGCCCACTTCCTATCTTTTCAGAATTAGTTTTTTTGCCTCACAGTTCTCCACAAACTGAAACAGACTTTGCAGGAAAGCAAACAAACAGTGTTTTAAATTACTCTTAACAAGCTTTGAGTGAGAATTTTGCATCCATCATTTAAAAAAGCAAATTTTATTTGCATACATTAATTTAATGTTCTCTAATGTCTAGTCCCGTTTAGGACTGAAGCCAGGATGACCAAAGCGAGCCAGGATGTGTATATGGTGAAATTTGTCGAACGTAATGGGCATAAAAGTGAGCTTGGCCGCAAAGCTTATGAGGTACAGTACATTTTTATTCTACCAGTGAATATGCATTCGATTACCCTTTTTTTTTTTTTTTTTTTAAACCCTTAAAGATGCTTTAAAAATCAGAAGTGGTAGAATACTGAATGAATCGTTGTGCCTCATCACTCATCTCCACGTTAAGGCCATAGTGGAGCTGCAGTCTGAGAAATACGTGCAGATTATTGTTGAAGAAGCCGTGCTGGAGGTGGAGCGCAACGACAAGTCCCTGTACGTGTTCAGCGATTTCACCAGCGATGCGTTTGAGCACTGCAGGAAGGTGCGTTTTTACATCACACATTTACTTCACAGTCAGACAAGTACTCTGGACATCACTTTACAAATTCAGTACAAGATGGATGCCATATTTCTTGTTTATGATCTAGTAGTTCAGTCCCTCTAATGCAATAATCCATATTTGAACGAGGCCCTGACCCTAGGGACTTAGTATTTCTCATAACATTTTATCAAGTCGCATGATAACCAGCAAACACGACTGTAGTGTTATGGTACTGTAGTGTTTTAATGTTATGTGGTAATTCTTTTGTTCTGGTCGTGTTCCTCTGATATGTGTACGTCGTAGCTGGGGTGCAGGATAGTGAGTCCTCTGGTAGTGCTGTTCTGCCTGCAGCAGCAGAGGTGTGTACCAAAGGCAGAGCAGCCAGTTTACAACATGGCCATGGCTGATGTTACAGTGTCCTGCACCAGTCTGGACAAAGAAGCACGGGTAAGCAATAGACACCGCTCACCTCACTGATCATTAAAACTCTCTCATTTACTGTTAACCTGGGGTATTATCGTAAGCTGTTACCCTATAAAAGAAAGAAAAAAAACCTTGTAGCACTATTGTGATTTATTTCACAATGCTGTCGAATGCTTAATTATGATTGGCCAGAAGGTGTCGATTAATCAGACAGTAGCTCTGCCTGGAAGGTTTCTACTAATGTAAGCATTCTGATATGATATTGTTTCTATAGTAACAACTTGCTGAGGGGTTTGTATTGCAGACACGTCACATAAACAGACTGAAAATTTGTGTGTAATCGTTGATATGGTGAAGTTTTATGTGAGGTACGGAAGCCCTAAGTGGCCATGCATTATTAGTTTTTTTTCTTTGTTTTCTCGTGATCTCGACATAACCAAAAGCTGTTTTTTCACAACGTAATTTTATTGCGAGAAAATCTCGTGCTTTGTGAACGGGACTGGTGTTACATGCACGTTGACATCTTTGCCATCATAAATGTGATAATTCCCCGCTGTAGAGTTGGACTTCATCTCCGCAGTAAGAGAGAGAGGGATGTGCCCCTTCTCAAGTGTCAGACACTAATTTGGAAGTCGTCAATCCTGCAAGGATGATGTATTTTTGTAGACCACCCCAGAAGTTAGCATCACCCTGGTTCCCTCGACAAAAAGCCAATAGGATTTTTCCATTGGCCTTTTGGATTATTGCAGAAAAACTCTGTGTCCAGCAAAAGTTTATGATTCTTACGTATTTCGTTCACTAAGATAAGATTAATAAGATTTTGAAGCCTATACACGCGCCAGAAGTAAAAGCTAATGCTGGGCTCTAAACGAACTACACCACGGTCGCATGATTTCAACGTCACCACCATTACGCTTGTTTTTTTTTAATGAAAACATGTTACATGTAAACATGTTAAACATGGCTTTGATGTTTTCAGTAACAATCTGCATTTTTGTTTTCCTTATTAAAGTGCACCTATTATGGTTTTTCAAATATTACCTTTCGTGTAGTGTGTTATAGAGCTGTTTGTGACTGTAAAAAGTCAGCAAAGATCAAAGCGCACGACAGACGAAGTTTTTGACTCCCAACAGAAGGAACCGATTCTGAACAGCTGAAACGAGTCGTTAGTGATTCCAGACTTACTTCCTGTACTAACCTACGTAGGTTTGTAACAAAAAACCCTGCCTCTGGTCTTCATTGGCTGCTCGCAAACAGACGGAGCTGAAACCCGTTATGGTAGTGGGCGTTTCCTTTTCGACACACGCCGACATCGGTAGACCAATCACAACAGACCATGCTCTCTGAAAGGAGGAGTTTAGAATTAATCCTTTAGCACAAATCATTGAACGAGTCGTTTGTGACGCTGGGGAAAAAGGTAATGCTGCAATTAAAATTATGAGCACATTAAAGTGTTTTATGATCTTGGATGCATGTACATCTATTGTATGAGAACTTTAAAACAAAATTAGGCACTTTTCAAAACCATAATAGGTGCACTTTAACAGAGAGAAAAGAGAGGCTGGCGAGGAAAGTGTTTCACTTACAATATAACAGCTGTATAGCAAGAATCAACTTGTTTTATGAACCAAGGGTCTAAACGAGCAGTTCTCAAAGTGAGGTCTGTAAAGCATGAGCAAACAGTTCAGGATTTAAAAAAAAAATTGTCACACCATATCAATATCAAAGTTATATTTATTATTAAGTTCTTAATAGTTTAACTGACTGGTTACATGAACTGAAGGAGTGCAAGGATACATACAAGGATACAAGCCTCAGTAACTCATCACGGCGGCTGGACCCGATATGTTCTGTCTGTGTAACGTTCAGGAATTAAAAGCTATATGGCGCCATTGAAAAGACAAATTATTGTTTTATGTATTTTAAATAACGAGTCTAATGTATGTAAAGTGTACATGTCTAATGTATAGTTGGGTTAAGTTCAGTCTGTGGAATTTGGTGTTATATTTAGAGGTTCCAGGCTACAAAAAGTTTAAGAACCCCTAAACAAATCAGTTTGCGTCTTTTAGATGGAAGTGATGGACTTGGTCCAGTTGATGGGTGGGCGGGTCTACCGAGACCTCAACGTGTCCGTCACTCACCTGGTGGCAGGTGAAGTGGGCAGTAAAAAGTATTTGGTGGCAGCCAGCCTGGGGAAGCCCGTCCTTCTGCCAACCTGGGTCAGAGCATGCTGGGAGAAATCTCAGGACAGGTAAGACCGTATTTGTCTTTATACCTGTCTCAATACATAAGTGAATAGGTGCAGAAGTTATTAAAACCGTATATCCTACCACCTCTTTTAGTTTGTTCCGGTACTCAGACCTGTGTTTGGAGGAGTACCGGTGTCCTATTCTCAAAGGTTGCACTGTGTGTGTGACGGGTCTGTCCACGGTGGAGCGCAAAGAGGTGCAGAGGCTGTGTGAACTGCACGGTGGGAGTTACACCGGCCAGCTCAAGATGAACGAATGCACTCACCTCATTGTCAGCGAGCCCTCAGGTGGCATTTTGGATTTTTATTCTTGAGTTCTTGCGCTCCTTTGTGTTCACAGTGAACAGGTGGTTTTCTTTTCCCATGTTCAGAAAGAAATGTGTACGGGGTTTGCGTTTTCAGGTCAGAAGTATGAGTTCGCGAAGAAGTGGAACGTGTACTGCATCTCCATTCACTGGCTTTTCGACAGTATCGAGAAGGGCTTCTGTCAGGATGAGAGTCGTTATGCCGTAGAGCGAGAGGACAAGAGGAAGGAGCAGACTGGCAGACCCAACACCTCCACTCCAACTGGCTCAAATAAGAGTAAATCTAAAAAAATAATGTCGTCTTTGCTTTTTATTCTTTGCGGTTTCAATTTCTCTGTGCAGCTGTTGTACCTGTAGGCAAAGTGTATGATATTTATAAGGACTTCTTATTTATAGAGTATAGCGGACATGCATAATGTTGTGTCTTCTCTAGTGGCAAGGTTGTAGTTTAAAGGTCTGTACGGGGCAGAAACGGACGTGCTAAAACCAGAGAGCCTTCTTACTTTATGTTCTATATCTCGCAGCAGATGGACCGTCTTTGCTTGGCCTGAGCCATATCTCAAATATCAGTATGAATGTCAACGAAACAACCATGACAACTGCAACAACGATCCGCACAGAGACTGCCGATCCAATTGACGCATTTGATGCTACCATCTGTCCAACAGATGACTTATTAGATGGCTGCAAGGTGAGTCTGGTCATACACAAATAGTGGAATATTTGTATTTGACTTATTTTGTAAGTAATTGAAATTATACCTCAGTTTATGGAACTTACGTTCAGTCAAAATGATTCACGTACATCGAGTACATGAGTACAGCTCATTTCCCAACAACCATCACTGTGAAAAACCGTACAAAACAATTTCGTGCAAGTGCGATTTTGCCAATTCATGTAGTTTTCCGTGGAAGGAAAAAAAAAAACCCTCTGCAAATTGCATCTCGTATTAAAAAAAAAAAAAGCCACATCAAAATCAAGCATTTTTCACAAGAAATCACAAAGCTTCCCGAAACCCTGCATGGACTGAAAACTGGACAGCTGAAGATTGGAAAAACATCCATCGGTCTTTTACAATCTTCAGCTGACTAGTTTGCAGCCTGTATTTGAGTTCACAGAGGGGTTTTTTTGTGGTGGTTGTGACCACAAATGCTTGGTTTTGCTGCAGCTCTTTTCAATTTAGTTGAGCCAAATATATAGGAAAAATAATAAAATATGATAAAAGCTGAACTTTGGTTCTCCATCTTTGTTGCACTGCCAGTTTGTTGCAGTTACCAAAAGTAACATATGGGATTTAAACTGTCTATTTCAGCTACACTCAGAGCTGTGGAAGTTAATATTTGTGACGTTATTGTGAATATACTGTATACTAGGACAGCGAGGAGGGGGGGGGGAAACATTTCATTGGAAGACTTGCTTAATCTTAGCATCGCAAATACAGTATTGCAAATTCACCACCAGTATGTCCAAACGATCTGGTATACATGATGTCTTCTACATCACCCAAGCTTTTGACTGCAGCGTGAGCCTTTCTATATTCTGCAGCTTTACCTGTGTGGCATGGTGGGGAAGAGGCTGGAGAAACTGCGCCGGTTGGTGAACTCTGCCGGAGGCCTGCACTTCAACCAGCTCGGTGAAGAACTTACACACATCGTGATGGGAGAACCTGACCAGGATGTCAAAGGCTTTCTCACTAAAGCCATTCATAGGTCTGTCTAAATGTAGATTAAGACTAGGATCGATTAAAACTAGATAATTTTTGGAGATAATTATTAAGGCAAGAATGAATTCTTGATCTGATATTCACGAAGCTTTTTTAAAAATTTTATTTGGGTGGCTTTTGCATTTAGAGCTAGAATTACAGACTTGTAGTCTGTACTAGTTGTAGTAAAAAAAAAAAAAAAAACCCAAACATTTTGCGTATTACATTTTAACGCACGCTCACCGTCCATTTTAATAGGAACACTTGTACGCCTGCTCATTTATGCAGTTATCCAGTCAACGTTATCTGAAGCTCTTGAACTGTATCTGCATGATTTTCTGTATAGTGCTGCTGCCACATGGTTGACTGATTGGATAACTGCATAAGTGAGCAGGTGTTTCTGTTAAAGTGAGCAGTTAGTGTAGCTGGTTAGATTTAAATTTCCATATTTAGAAAAGTCATAATCAAAACTTGTTTCAATAATATGCTTATGTGTGTACATGTTCCATCAGGCCACATATTGTCACAGTGCAGTGGTTGCTGGACAGTTTCTCTCGTGGCTCTCTGCTTCCTGTGGAGACCTACTTCCACCCTTCATTCCTCCCTCCTGTTCCAGCCCAAGTGAACATTCCCGCCACCCGCCCTGCTACCTCACGCCCCTCCAGGCCATCTTTTGCTGCCCCGCCAGCACCCAGCCCTAACCAACATGCCAGGGCTGAGGAACAATTACTCTCGCAGTATGTGGACAGTAACCAGACTGTAGGTGAGTTGGGTTCTATGAAGGGCTGCAACTAACGATTATTTTCATACTCGATTAGTTGGCCGATTATTTATTTTTTTTATTTTTTTCCCCCGATTAATCGGATGGGGTGGGGCAAACTTTCAATATACTTTTTTTTTGTTGTTTATTTAAAATAAAATCCACAGCTTTCCTCAATCGAGCCAAAAGTTTTGAGAATGTTGGTTGCTAAAACGTCTACCCTCCTAGCAGTTGATGTATCTGACATGGGTATTGACTTGATACAGTACGTCACCTGGTCTCTCACTTGATTATCCACTAACACCTCCTCAACATGGCTAGCATGAATACTTTCACCATCTCGCTGTCAGTGAATGGCCGCCTCTTTTCACCAACGATCCATGCCACGTGGAGGGGTGCTCAGTGATTTTGACCGTGGCATGGTTGTTGGTGCCAGGCAGGCTGGTTTGAGTATTTCTATAACTGTGATTTTCATACACAACAGTCTCTAGAGTTTACTCAGAATGGTGCACTAAAGAAAAAACATGCAGTGAGCAGCAGTTCTGCATGGTCGTAATGAGAGGTCAACAGTGAATGGCCAGACTGGTTCAAGCTGACAGAAAGGCTACAGTAACTCAGATAACCAGGTTTAATTTAGGTTAGTGAACTAAAGTTCTAGCTGTGTGACTACTCTGCTAGTGCTAGTGTTCTGTAACCCTGCGATACGAATGTTGCTTTAGTCATCAATAATGCATATCAGTGATTGGCTGTTACTGACAGCTCTGGAGTACTCAACACCCACGAGATGGTTTTGATGGGTAATTAACTTGCTGGAAGCATGACCAAAGCTACATGAATGAACAATGTTTTATGATAATTAGCGACTACTGTAGCGTGATGGCGGCAGTTTGTTTACAGGGGTGATCCAGAAAGTATTTGATTCGACATAAATTGGATGAGTAGAAGATGAGTCATTAAGCGTTCTTGCAAATGATGAACTGTAAAATTTAAATAGACTGTCTACAAAATCTACATTGTTACATTGTCATTTTTGGTATGTATACTTGCAGACTACAAAAAGCTTTATAACAACAGTTCTGAATTTATGGGGACTTAGGTGACCTTGAATCTGTGACTCATTGAGCGTGTCTGTTTTTCTCCCCCGCATATGTCTTTCCATAGTGGAGTTACCTCCACCCCCAGATAACAAAAACAAGACTTGCAGGTCTGAAGTACCAGACCCAGCCGCACCAGGTCATTACTCCACTGTAGCTGGATCCTCAGAGGGAGGTATGTTTACTGGGAAACGCTTCCTCCTGGTGGGCTTTGGTGCAGAATCAGAGGCACAGCTCTCGATGTTGATTGTGGAGAGCAATGGAAAAGTTTTGGTTGGCCGGTTCAGAGGTGTGGCCGATTATGCCGTAGTTCCTCTTCTGGGCTGTGAGGTGGAGGCCACAGTGGACGAAGTGGTCACAGACACCTGGCTGGTGAGCTGGCAAAATGTTTGGAAATAGATATTTGATTGTAATAGGTTATACAATATACTAGCATTCAAAATGCATGCTCATTTCTGACCTCAGGCCATGTTGCCTTTAAATAATAAATAAGATTTAATAAAGCCCTAACATTTCTGTATCTAGTAGAAATGCCTCTTTCCAGAATTTGCTATTTATGTTAATGAATATACATTTTTTTGGGGGGTGGGGGGCTGTAAGCTGAAGACATCTGGGTTTGAGATCAAAAGATGAGAATGAGACCATAGATCAGAATTTCAGCTTTCATTCCCCGATATTTACATTAGATTTGTATTAGATGTGATAAATAACTTAGAACATGACACCTTTTGTTTGAACCCACCCATTTTCAAGTGCTCAAACTGTTGTTTGACAGGTGTTCCTTGTTGCCCAATTGCTCCCTGTTAGATTGATTGTTTAAACAATTAATATCTGTGAATCTCTACCCTTGGTTTGAACCATGTTTTTTAAACCATAAAATGATAAACCAACATGAAGACCAGAGAGCTGTCTGTTGGAGAAAAGCAAGCCATTTTGAAGCTGAAAAAAGAGGGAAAATAGACCAGAGCCATTACACAAGCATTGGGCATAGGCAATACAACAATTTGGAATGTCCTGAAAAAGAAAGAAAGACACCACTGGTGTACTAACAACTAGACATGGAACAGGTTGGCCAAGAAAACCAACAGAAGTTGATGACAGAAGCATTATGAGAGCTGTAAAGAAAACCCCCCAAAAAAGTCAAC
Source organism: Ictalurus furcatus (assembly GCF_023375685.1). NCBI lineage: Eukaryota > Metazoa > Chordata > Actinopteri > Siluriformes > Ictaluridae > Ictalurus > Ictalurus furcatus. Next base: position 1,378,315 of record NC_071277.1, on the reverse strand, counting down.
CAACAACCTCCACAAGGCAAGGGTGAAGATATCTCAGTGCATCGTTTGAAGAAAACTTTGAGAGTAGAAATATAGAGGCCATACCACAAGATGCAAACCACTCATCAGCCAGATTGGAATTCACAAGTCCAACACCAGACCTTAACCCAGTTGAGCATGCATTTCACCCCCTGAAGAGGAGACTGAAGGGAGAACCCCCCCCCCCCCCCCCCAAACAAATAACTGAAAGAAGCTGCAGTACAAGCCTGGAAAAGCATCACAGAAGAAGAACACCACAGCAGTTTGATGTCAGCGAGTGACTGGATTGATGTAGTTATTGCAAGCAAGGGATATGCAACCAAATATTAATTGCTATTTAACTGTAAGACTACTCCAATACTTTTGCTCACCTAAACATTGGGTGGTCTGCCACCAGATTTGCCATGTTTTAATTTGTTTAACATGTCTAGATGTAATTATCTGGAAATGAACCTGAACTCCTGTTCTACGATCTCATATTCTTCTATTGATCTCAAACCCAAATGTCTTCAGCATATAGCAAAAACAATAGGCCGTGCTGTTCCAGTGATTTGGGAGGGGACCGTACATCTGGTTTATTCTGTGTTCATGTTAAGATCACGTGTTTGCTCTGTTTTGTAATGTACTGTGTGTGTTCTACATATTCAGGCAATGTGTGTGGAGCAGCAGTGTATTCTGCCAGTGTCATCTCATCCATTGTTCACCCCAGTTGTGGCGAAGGAGGGCTGCTCTCCTCTCAGAGACTGTGTGCTGTCAGTTAGCCAGTTTACCGGAGCAGAGCGAGAGTCCCTCATTCAGCTTACAAGGCATCTGGGAGCAAGGTGAGGAGACGCGCGTCTTAGCATATTTGAAGCCGTGACGCCTGCAAATCCAGACTTTGACAGTAATGACCGTTGTAATTACAGGCTTATATTACTGCGCTATTTTATGGTTCTTATAGGAGCAGCTCATTCACAGGGAGTTGTATGATGGACTTGCCACAGTCTTAGTAATACAAATACTTTAAACAGTAAAAACCATGTTATTTAAAAAAAAAGAAAAGAAAAACATTTTTCATATGGTGAAGCTTTTTGTAAGATGTTTAACATTTATGGATTTATTAAAATTCATTTTAATGAATAAAGTAACATTGTTGTACTTATTTTTTTTATTGTCTAATTGATTAAATAGTTAAAAAGCATGACATGATGTTCATTAATAAATTAGAAATGTAATCACTTATTAACTGTATTCGCATCAGACCATGTCTCTCACACACACACACACACACACACACACTGCATGCCCCATCTTATCTAACAAAGTGACTTGCTTTTCCTGTCTGCAGTGTCCAGGACTATTTTGTGCGCACTGCTAATCAGAGGAAAGGCATGCTGGCTAGCACTCACCTTGTCCTGCAGATTCCTGAGGGCACGAAGTACCAGGCAGCACAGAAGTGGGGGCTGCCTGCCGTGACCATACACTGGATCCTAGAGTCTGCCAGAACAGGCAAACGTGCTGAGGAGAAGCGCTATCTGGTGGATCTGCCTCCATCTCCTGGTCAGAAGGCAAAACTCAGATCTAGGTTTTAAAACAAGACGGAACCGGCTAATTCGGACAGTAGCAGCTGAGTAATGTACAAAGCAAGGCCATGTTAAGTAAATCATTCTCGAGTACCCATGGTCGTTTGGTTATCTTAAAGGGTTTTACAGTTCCTATAGTATTAATCATGAACCACTACGAAAGGGCTCAGTGGTCTGAGTTAGCTCAGAATACCTGCTTGATTTTTGACAATATACATTTCTCGAACATAAAAACATCATTCTACATTAATAAAAAATAAACGTTAGTGATACACTTATCAATAACTGTGGAAATTGATTGATTTTTTATTTTTTACCGCTGTGGGGTAGGAGCATGCATGTGATGTAGTAGAAATAAACTATTCTGTCACAAAAATTTAATTAGATAGGATAAAACAAAGGATATTCAGATGTATTCCAGTTTTGTATAAGGATTACACAAACAGCTGCATCTGTTGTTGTTGTTGTTGTTGTTGTTATTATTATTATCAGTCCTTTCCTTCTTGATCGAATCTATTCTTCATACATGCATATAAATATATAAATTCTGAAATTTGCTTGGACTGTTCCCTTAACGCTACTCTACTTGTACCGACCCCCCCCCCCCCCCCCCCCCCCCAGAGCACAGCGAGGACAGTTTTGTTGGAGCGTCTCAGAAAGCTGCAGGCCCTCCCATGCCTGTGCGTATCTCTCCAGAGATTCCTCTGCTGGGTCCTCAGAGCAGCACCTCCGTAACGCCGTTGGACACGGGCCGTCTGCAGAGCCGCGCTGTCCACTCCGTCCTCCGCAGGATGAAGAAAGGTGAGGAGGGAGAGGTGGAGGGCACAACCCCGGCTCAAGAAGAAAGCAGAGGGATCTTGCAGAAAGAGCTTCAGCTTGACACGCCGTCTCGCTTCCTCAGCAGAGACAAGCTTTTTGGACCTTCCTTTAACATTAAGGTCGGTAATTATCTTCCAGCAACAATTCTGGTGGGAAAATTCCATTAGGTTGTACTTGGAAACTTCCCCAATCACTTTGTTAAAGTTAATGGACAATCCACCCCGAATTTCTTGCATATTAATCTTTATAATTAACATTCAGATTTCCTTTAACATTCATTTTGTGATAAAATTGTTTGTTGGCTTTGTTCGTTTGTTTTGACATCTTTCTTAAAAAGAAGTGGTCTGTTTTCATTTTGGCTACATTACCCACTACCTGGTGATGGTGGTGCAATGGTAATAAGTCCTTGCTTCATATCTACCTAAAGAGACTGCTGCAGCAGCACTTTTGTCCTCAAGTCTGTCCAGCTCTCTCACCTATTCATCTGTAAGCTCTGTTAAAAAAATATAAGGATCCAATCTTAAACCTTCATGCTAATACCGGCATCAATGCCGTCGTGAAAAGAACAAACGAACGCTCACTTCGGTGTTTTTATTAAATACAAATCTCAAAACCAAATCCAGGTTCTGTGGCATCTCGCGTCCACATTCGGCTCTGGATCACAGTTTATGGCCAAACACACTTGCTCTAAGAAAAGGTTTAGTTTGTACCAGTTATTAAGGCATAGAAAATAATACCAGTTTTATGCTAATCCATAACTACAAATTTTGACTGAGATGTTAAATAAACGTGTCGATAGATGCCGTGACGAATACAAATTAGACGCCTGAACCAACCAGAAATGGATAACTGGAACTCTTGCACCTTTTGACTAAATCCTTCAGATAGACCGAGCCCATCGGAACGCTGAGAATGAGGTGGATAAGTAACGTTGTTTTTTTTTTTGTTGTTGTTGTACGAGTTGAAGAGCTTTCTCTTCTCGTGTGTGTGCGCGTGCGTGTTACAGGATGTGTTTGACCATTTAAAAACACCCGGTAATAAGCCTCAGCAGGGCGAGAGGGCGGAGACTCCCCTAAGTGAGGTGATCGAAAGGAATTTGAAGGCAGCGGTGGCCAATAGCAACCGCAGTCATGTCATGAGCCTCGCTGCCCTGACTGCAAGTCCTCAACTAGGCAAACAGCCAGAACCTAAAATCCATGAACAGGTATACATCCCTTTGCAGTCTTGTCCTCTGTGTGCCAACGTTTTCTGTTCGCATTTGTTAACGCATCTACACTCAGGATACTTTAACAAAAAACAAAACCAAAAAAAACAAAACCTTGAATGTTTTTAGTTCTTTGGTTTCTGTACCACTAATTCTATCATACATGCACAAAGAAATGTGGCAGTAAGGCTGAATCTAAACTAACTAGACATGCTTGTGTTTATGCGCTCTGTAGGTGAAGGAAAAGACTTCAGCTCCGCTTGACGGAGTGGTCGTTTGTGTGAGTAAGAAACTCATTAAAAAACAGAGTGAGCTAAATGCAATGGCTGCATCCCTAGGAGCAGACTTCAGGTATCTAGCAAATGTTTTTCCCCCACCACCACATTGTTCCTTATTATTTATTATTTGTCTGTCAGAAAGAATTCCAGCAGAAAGAGAGATGAATATAATGCTGTTTGTTGTACTGGTACCGTTTCGCGTTCCATTTAAAATGTGTCGAATAAAATATCACAAATGATCTCGGGTGAATTGTGTTCGTGGTAATATATTTTTCCCTTTTTTGTGCTTTCTAATCTGTTATTAAACCTGTAATGTGTTGTAGGTGGTCTTGTGATGATTCGGTCACCCACTATATCTACCAGGGCAAAGTGGGAGACAACACTAAAGAGTACAGGGCAGTGAAGGAAAGAGGCCTGCATATAGTGTCCCAGCACTGGCTGCAGGCGGTGTGTATACACACACACACACACACACACACACACACACACACACACACACCCCGTTATGCTCATGATATATGAAATTTCGTATTTTGGTCAGAGTCACGCCATGTGATTTCCTCTGAAACTGCTTTCACTATTCCCTTAATACCTCCTGTATGTATGCATGTTCCTTCAGTGTGCAGAGGAGCAGAAGCGAGTGCCTGAGTCACTCTACCCCTTCACCTTTAACCCCAAAATGAGCCTGATGCTGAGCCAGGTGGCAAACAGCACCCAGAAATCTCCTCCCCTCTCCACACCCTACTCCAAACTCCGAGCTCTCGATGATGACGATGACGACACATGGGTACGGCACCTTGCATCTCTTTACATTCTATTTCAGATTTTTTTTTTAAATAAATCTTTTCAGCCCCGGTCTATCATGTTTGGCAAGGTTAGTGTTTCAGAAAGGTTTCTAACAGTGTTTCTTTCTCCTCTGAAGATGGGGGCTGTGGACATCACTGCAGATATTTCTACGCCTCAGAGAGAACCTGCGGAGAGAGAGCAGCAGCAACCGAGCAGCAGTGAAAGGAAAGGTGCTCATACAACCATACAACCTCGCATAGAATCATAAAACAAGGACATTGCTTTGGATCTTCTTTTTTTTTTCTCTGAATTCATGTACCGCTTTTAAAAAATAAAACGCTTTGCCTTTTAAAAACAAAACAAAAATCTTTTTTCTCTCTCTCTCTTTTTTCTTTTTAATGTTCACTTGTGTTCACATCACTCTCTCAGACTTGACCAAGACTCTGGAGATGAGGGAGAACTTGCAGAGGCAGCTACAGGAGATTATGTCTGCCACAAAGCTGACCAGTGGCCGGCGAGCCTCCTCTAGATTGGCTCGAGTGGGTTCAGGGGGTCTAGACTCTCCACACACTCCAGAGATTCTGGGCCGAATGGGTAGGCGCAGCAGGACACTGGAGGCCTTACGGTACACACAAATGCACCTAAACACCACACTGCACTTTAACGGACAAGTATCGTTATATATATGTGTGTGTGTGTGTGTGTGTGTGTATATATATATATATATATATATATATATATATATATATATATATATATATATATAAATATATAAATATATGTTATAATGGTGTGGAAATCATACAGGACTGTATTGGAGTGTACATGACAAGTCAGCTTACTGTAGAGGAATGATTTCTGAAACTGACATTGACGAGAAAGGGTTTCTGAGTTTCATTATGCTCACTACAAGTCCAGTAACTTTGATTTAGTCCAGATTTAAATAAATTTCAAAAAGACCTTGATGAAAGACTACCATTATGGACAATGATGTTTTCCTGTTATAAGTACCTAATAAATACCCAGAGTTAAACTGGTGGGATTCTCGTCAGGTTTCTGGACGTTTGTGGCCTACATGAAAAGGAAAAACTTGATAAAATGTCCTGGAACTATTAGGGAGGTTCTGGTGAAGTGTAAAGTTGGGATGCCGGAGTGTATTTCCTCCTCAGATGACATATGTCTTGTACTGTGTAAGATTAGGGGAAGTGAGAGTCACTGTCTAGATTCCATCACCAAACAGCCACTCGACCTAAATGAAATGAATAGAGATAAAACCTCGTCTACAAACGAGACTTTTAAATGGGCTTAGCTGTCTAATCTTACATTTCTTATTTGTTTCATATAGTAATTAAAAACAAAACCTTTGTTTTATGGTACTTTGGTTTATTCTTTATGGAAGTGAAGATTCAAATTACAGTTACATTTATATAGTGCTTTTCTAGACAATCAAAGCACTTTACATTATATGCGGGGGAAATCTCATCAACCACCACTAGTGTGTAGCATCCACCTGGATGATGCGATGGCAGCCATAGTGCAGCAGAACGCCCGCCACACACCAGCGATTAGTGGAGAGGAGAGAGTGATGTAGCCAATTCAGGGGTGGAGATTATTAAGGGGCCATGATTGAGAAGGGCCAGTGGGGAAATTTCGTCAGGACACCAGGGTTATGCCCCTACTCTTTTACGATAAGTGTCCTGGGATTTTTAAGGACCACAGAGAGTCAGGACCTCGGTTTAACGTCTCATCAGAAAGACGGTTCTGTCTTTACAGTGTAGTGTCCCAGTCACTATGATGGGGCATTAGGCCCCACACAGACTACAGTGTGAGCGCCCCCTGCTGGCCTCCCTAATACCACTTCCAGCAGCAACCTTAGTTATCCCCAGGAGGTCTCCCATCCAGGTACTGGCCAGGCTCCACCCTGCTTAGCTTCAGTGGGAAACCAGGTGAGAACTGCAGGGAGATATGGCTATGGCATTTTAATTAATGCCAGAGTCTTATTAATCTAAAATTAACCTAAACTTGGTAACGGGACTTTAATAGTGAGTAGCCTATATATTTTTCTTCTAATATTTCTATAAATGGTGGGGTTATTAATCATAATTTTAAAATTGAGTAATTATTTGTTTTGAGTGTGGCTGTGTATAAGACAATAAAGGTTCATTAGTTGTATTGTTGATTTTACTGTGTGTGTGTGTGTGTTTAGCATGTCCCGTCAGGCTGCAGTGGATGTGAACACAGAAGCGTCTCAGAGTGAGCAGATAGTGTGGGACGACCCCACGGCGAGAGAGGAGAGGGCGAAACTGGCTGATAACCTGCAATGGCCGGGCAGCCCTTCTCAACATTCAGAGCCTCTCGCCATCCTTCCTCCACCACCACCACACACTGATCAAAGCGCCCGAGACACCATGACCGACTCTGAACTGGTGGAGATGGGTGAGGGAGAGAGGAAGGATATGCATGTGTGCATGAGAACTAGTGTGTTTTTGTTTTTGTCTATGGGGTCCTTCTGGAAAGATTCTCAAACATAATGCCAGATGAGAGAAGTAACAGCCTTGTTCACACTTACTTTGTTGTCGTGAATGTACTAATGGGTATTTAATCTCTTGGCGGTCCTTTTCAGGACCTGACATTTCAAACTTCAGCAAGTTTTGTAGTATTAGGCTTTTGGGGATGAAGTTGTGTATGTTACAGGTTCTGTATCAATTTCATAAAAATGACTGTATTATCGTTCACTCTGTCCACTTCAGCTGCCTGCGATGTAATACAGGACCACATGAAACAGATGGTGACCCCACCAAGAGTTAACACTGAGCCTCAGGCTCCCAAAATGCCTGAAGCACCTAGTACTGCTTTTCCTGTCTCCAAAGCTTCAGTGCCAGCTGAGCTACAGGTACACGGTTATTGACACACCTTCTTTATGTAAATGGTTTCAATCTGGTTTGACACCTAGATTGTATGAAATTTACTTGAACTATTATAATTTTACAAACATAAAGGCTGATTAAACACATCGTTTACTAATAAGTATCAAATGCAAGTTTTGCATTCGTTTTTAATAATCTATTTAAGCAGTATCGGACGAGGCAAGAGTGCGGTTGTATTGAATATTGGCACAGTTGTCGTTTGCTGCAGGTGCGAGCCCAGAATCGTGCGTTATATTTTCAATATTACGACACAATTGGGAGTGCAATGTTACTTTTATATACAACAGTTATATAAACAAGAAATTAATATCGAGTGCCATTTCTGACACAAATCGAAATAGATCCCGAAGAAGCCACACTCACTTTATAGTCCGTCAGTTAGCTCAGTAGCTAGCTCGCATTTATTTGTGTACAGGATTCGTGCCGTTAAAGGTGCTTCGCGTCCCTTCTTCCCCTTCATCTTCAGTTGGAAAAAGTATCGTTTGCCATGTCCGTTGATGTTGTCGCCAACACCACTGTAGTAACCACTGGAATTAGTCCGTGGAATTTTACATGGCGAACACAGATCAGTGGAGTGATGCACACAGTAAAACATCCCAGTCCGGTTACAGAAATGTAGGCACACTGTACACTGCTCGACTGATCAAATCAGATTAGTGGACCGAAACTGTTGTACAAATGAAAACAATTCATACTTCTGGATCCTTGTGTACTCTGATTACGTTTCTCTTCAGTTTGAGCAAGAGGAGGAGCGGGAGAAGAAGGTGGTGAAGAAGGGGCCTCCACGCTTCCAGTTGTCTTCACTTAGCCCACAGGAGCGCATTGATTACAGCCATCTCGTCGAGGAGCTGGGTTAGTATACCGGAGAAACCTTCTGCGCAGTGTAGTATTTCTGTATACTGGTATAATATCTTTTTTTTTTTTTTTTCTTGTGCAAGGTAGGTCATACATGTATATAAATGTGCGTTTGTGTGTATTATACATACATGCATACATACACACACACACACACACTCTCTATGGGTCAAAAGTTTGGAGACACTTGACTGAAATGTTTCTCATGATCTTAAAAAACATTTTGATCTGAAGGTGTATGATCTAATGTTTGAAATCGGTGTTGTAGACAAAAATATAATTCATTTCTTTCATTAGAAAACTAAGATTTTATTTTTAAATGAATGACTTGGAGCAAAATATTCTGTAAAGCAGCCAATAAGTGTACAGCATTGGTGGGAACTCCTTTAATACGGTTTAAAAAGCAACTCGGGGCGATTCCTGAAGAAATCGGTTGAGAAAATGATAAGAATACGTTTCTGGAAATTCTAGGCAAAAAGGGTGTCTACTTTGGAGATGCTAAAATATTCAATTATTTTGGATTTTTTTTATCACAACATAATTCCCATAGTTCTGTTATTTTAAAACATGGGGGGGGGGATAAAGAATGAGTGTGTCTAAACTTTTGACCGATAGTGTATATCTCTTGGTCAGTTCCTCAATTTGATTCCGAAATTGCAATCGAATTTGAATAAAAAATTGTAAATAAATCAAATAAATTACATGCCTACACAAATCTCAGGGATTCAAGTACTCTCTTACTTTCCGTAGTCATAGATATAATTGGCTTTTCAGTTTACATTTCAGAAAATTTCTGATTTGTATTTTATTCCAACGCACGTTCGAGAAGTTCCAGACAGTTACTTGTTTACTATATACGTACATTACACAATATAAAGCATCATTTGTGTTTTTATTCTTATTAACACACAATAAATGTTGTGATATGTGCAGGTGGTATCTTACTAGAAAAGCAGTGTTTTGACCCTAGCTGTACTCACATCATTGTGGGTTATCCTCTGAGGAATGAGAAATACCTGGCTGCCATGGCAGCTGGCAAATGGATCCTTCACCGCTCATACCTGGAGGCCTGTCGTGCTGAGGGACACTTCATACCGGTGAGTACCCTCCCAGCTACAAAAGCATGTCCCCACACACAATGTTCTTGTCAACGTTCAATTAAGTCAACACTCATTGAACCTAACAGTGCTGATTTTTTACCTTTTTTTTTTTTTTTGCATTAAAACATGACATTCTCAATACCTCTATAAAAGCTTACAAATTTCACTTCACTGCGTTGATCTCATCTCATTGTGAATGCAAATTATTAGAGAATGTCATGGCACCTGAAAAACATGCTGAATTAGCCAGTCTTAACGAAGAAAAAAACAACAACGAACTACATGTATGTTATATAGTTTAGAATAACATGTTTAGCAATGCTATGAATGTTTTGTTAGATCTTGTGTGTTTCTTTCAGGAGGAGGATTATGAATGGGGTAGCCACTGTATTATGGATGCTCTTCCCTCCATAAACTCTCAACAGAAGAGACTGGCACTAGCGGCCTTGCGCTGGAGAAAATCGTTGCAGGGTCACACCGATAAAGAGGTACAAACCTCACAGTTACTCTCTCCTATCTTTTTTATATACACTTCAGATAACATTCATTTCCTTCTTGTTCTTCGATTCCTTCTTTAGGGTGCATTTGGTGGCTGGACAGTGATGTTGAACATTGACCAGGCCAGAGATGCAGGATTCAGAAGATTGCTGCAGTCTGGAGGAGCAAAGGTCTGTTCTTAATTCAGTTCAAACTATCTTTATCCTGGCTACACTAGATTACACCATACCAAAAATCTAACAGTCGGTACTGATACCACCAAAAGCACATGATATCCGATACCAAAGTCGATACCACGGTGTGGTATAAAAAATAAAATTAAAAACTCTCCTGGAGGACATCCTCCTCTGGCTGATACTGGCAAAAAGGGGGGGGGTATTTGTTATTAAACACTGTCTGACAATGACTAATAAAACAGTGGAGGCTACAAGTACGAAGGTGCACTCCTAAATGCGTGCACACACACACCCTTTTATACTCTGAATGCAAGCAGTAGTTTAAATTCACTGATATGGTGGCAGGCCAAAAAGATTTATTAAAATCATTAACATTTCAGTAATTATTAGTGACATTAGGCTACATTTAGCTGACAGGACACGGGCTGAATGGCGATGCATGGTGGCCCATTCGGAGGTAGTTTATAACATTGCAATGCGTTAGCATCGTTAACAAATAACTGTCTATCGCAAATATTACGTGGAGCACAATGTTAGCTGGTTTCACGCCCACAATACCAGCTGCCTCAAACATAATATAGGGCCCGTCTTTCAGGTGCGTCACCAAATTCCAGGTGTTTCCGCGCTTTGTTTAAAATGAACGATAGAATCGGTTGCACACCGGCTTCAGAGCATCAATTATATGTTTGTTGTCATCCGCCTCGAATGCGGAGTATTTCCATATTTGACTCTTACCACCTTTCCTCTCAACGAGTCAGATTTTTTTTTTTTGTTATTATATTAGACACATTATATTTGTTAATACCCTTGACTTAGATGAAGATCAGATCACATTTTATGACAAATTTAAGCAGAAAACCATGAAATTCCAAAAGGTTCACATACTTTCTCTTGCCACTGTAGGTACATCATACACACAGTTGTAATGTTTGAAGACTAATGGAAGAGAGAGGTCAAATTTAGCCAGCAGAACAAAAAAAAACTCTTTCAGCATTCAGTAATATTGAACAAAGATCCGTTGAGTCTGTAAGAACAATATTCATCAAATGCCATGATTGACATGTCAGGAGACTAGAGAGGTTTATGCGAATGCAATTTTTTCCCTTTTCACTTTTGCGGATAACCGATATATACATGGGGGAAACAAATTCAGTTATATCGTAGAAAATGTCACAACTTTACCATGTGAAGGGTTTTCCTGGGCAATCACAGGTATAATACATGTATCCAGGTATAAACATACTTCTAGATATAGGCATGCATATATTCATACATTCATAGTGTGTTATTACTAGTACTCCCATGATTGCTCTGTATTACCAGCTTTCTCTCAGGCTCATTCTTGGGCATATTGACCTTCCTACACAGCATTAAGCCAGTCGCCTAGCAATATTTAAATTTTTGCTGTTTCATTTATCAAGGGTTCTCCATATCTGCCAGATACAGTCCCCTCTGAATGTATTAGAACAGCAAGGGCAGTTCTTTTGTTTTTGTCATACACTGAAGACTTTCGGGTTTGAGTTCAAAAGATGAATATGGGATAATAGATCAGATTTTCAGCAGCCATTTCCACATATTTATATCTGGATGTGTTAAACAACTTAGAACATGGCACCTTTTGTTTAAACCAAACTGACAGGTGCTTATTGTTTCCCCGGTGTTCCCTGCTAGATTGTTTAAATAATTACTAGCTCTGAATGTCTACTGTTGGTTTGAACCCTTGGTTTCACCTGTGAAGTCTGCACTTGTTGTTTAAAAGGATAATACAGCATGACGACCAGAGAGCTGTCTATGGGGGGGAGCAAGCCAATTGGAAGCTGAGGAAAGAAGTAAAATGGATCAGAAGGCTTGCGCAAACATTGGGTACAGTACAACAATTTGGAATGTCCTAAAAAAGAAAGAAACCACTGGTGTACTAATAACCAGAGATGGTACAGGTCAGCCAAGGAAAACAACAGCTGATGACAAACATTGTGAGAGCTGAGGGGGAAAAAAACCCCAAACCAACAGTCAGTGACCACCACCAACAACCTTCACAGGGCAGGAGTGAAGATATCACAGTCCACCATTCAAAGAAGACTTCGAGAGCAGAAATATAGAGCCCATACCACAAGATGCAGACCACTCATCAGTAGTAAGAATTGGAAAGCCAGATTGGAATTTGCGAAGAAATACAGAGATGAGACGCACAAGATCTGGAACCAAGATTAACCTCTACCAAAGTGTGGAGAAAGAAAGGACCTGCTCATGATCCAAAATATATGTCAAGCATGATTGAGGTCGTGTCATGGCTTGGGCTTGCATGGCTGCTTCTGGAGCAGGCTCACTAATCTTTATTGATGATGTAACTCATGATGGTAGCAGCAGAATGAATTCAGAAGTCTACAGAAACATTCTGTCTGCCAGTTTACATCCATTTACAGAAATGCTTCCAATCTGCTCGGGAGGAACTTCATCATGCAGCAAGACAATGACCCCAAGAACTGAAACTGAAAGAAGTTACAGTACAAGCATGGAAAAGCAACACAAAAGAAGAACGCAACCGTTCATGTCAGTGGGTCAACGTCTTGATGAAGTTATTGCAAGCTGCAAGCAATGGATATGCTACAAAATATTGTTATTCACTTTAATTTACTTACAGACTGTGTGTTTGAATTATTTTGCTCATCTGAAAATCGGGTTGTCTGCCACCAAAGCTGCCATGTTCTAAGTTGTTTAACACATTTAGATGTAAATATCAGGAAATGAAAGGCGAAATTATGATCCATCATCTCATTCGTCTTTTGATCACAAACCCAAATGTCTTCAGTGTATAGAAAAAACAAGAATTTGCCTTTGCTTTTCCAATACTTTCGGAGAGGACTGTAAATAGGGCAATCCCATCATACAGGTTATTCTGCCATGTTCATTTTTCAAGCCTACTCGTGCATTCTGAAAGTATATATCTTCACCTGTGTGCAGGTATTGCCAAGCCCATCTCCCTCTCTGTATAAGGAAACCACTCATCTCTTCGCAGACTTCAGCCGGCTGGGTCCTAATGATGTGAGAGTAGATGTGACTGAGGCCATGGCTTATGGAGTTAAATGCCTCAGGCCTGAGTACATTGCTGATTACCTCATGCAGGTCAGAAATACAATTTCCAGGATACTTGCACCTTAATTATATTTGCTTCATATTTCTACCCCGGTAAGCTTCGCATCAAAATCAAGTATTGTCTGTGGTTCAGTTTTTTTCCAGATTTCTCTGACTTTATTGTAAATGCAGTCATAATGTTCATGTTAGCATCTAATCCAATAGCTGTTTAAGTCCCCATTAACTGGACATATTTATTCTTTGTTTTTGTTTTTTTTTTTATCTATAAAACAGATTGTTTTGGTTCTAAAGTCTGAGCTGTATTTTAAAGCCATTGTTAAACTCTCTACATACACTACAAAAAAAATGTTCTAGCAAACAGAAATATCTTATATAGTCACATTTATCCAGGTTTTCCTATTACAAGATTACAATGAACCAAATATAATATTTTTAAGCCTTTGTATTAGACCTATTTTACTAATTTCAAGCTTAAGATAGTCTTGTTCTATTGGCAGATTAGAATTCTCTCATGTTAAGCATTTGTTTCGAGAAAGAAGTGAAATTCTGTTGGCAGATAATAAGAAAATTTAAAGCTTGACATGAATAAAACCATCTGAAAACAAGCTGGATAATATATTTATAATACTTTCATGTGAAATGTCTGAAATTTCACTTGCTATGATGCAATGTTTTTGCACTGTATTCATACCTTTGACCTTATCAGAGTAGCTGAATTCTTTCTGGTTACACTTCATTGTTCTGTAAATAGAATACCATAATGTTTTCCCATGTCGTTGCTTAGCAACCAAATCTAGCTTCCACTTAACAATGTTGCGTGGTGGAAGAATTGTTTATTGCAAATATTTATGTTAAGTAAAATTATTTATTGAACACTGGATTTGACAGTATTTTGTCGCTGTTTTATAAAAGCAATAAGCTTTTTTTTTTTGATGGTGTAAGGGGTTTTTACTCTGTTTTGCATTTTACTAAAGAATACCTTTTACACATGCTAAAAAATAACCATAATGCATGTCATTGGCTTATTGATTTATTAAGGGTCTATGGAAAACTTTCTTCCTTTTCCTCCATTCAGGAACCCTCACCACCAATGGATGCATATTATCTTCCTGGTGCAGCAGCGAATGGGCTTCCTGAGACCGCACACCAAGGCCAGAACCCCCCCTCACGCAAGCGCAGGGCCTCAGGGGACACATCCGCTGTGAAGAAGAGCAGAGTTAGGTGAAGTCAGTTTTAGCTCAGAGATAAGTCATTTAACCGTGAATTATAACTGTTAACCTAATTATATACTTGTTTTGTTTAATGAAAATAAATGCACTTTTCTTAAAAATAGCGTGTTCATGAATGTCTTGGTACTACATAGCATCTACTAAGTCCACCACTGAAGGGCCCTTATTCATCAGAGTTGCATCAGAAACAAGCATAAGATGCATTTGAATGCATGCAAAGGCGAATTTCCATCTGATTCAGTAAATCAAGGTGTGATTTGAGCACAGCTGATATTTTAGCTGTATGGAAACAAACTCGCACCTGCTACTCCTTGTTTATGTCGTATGCCTGCTATATAACGTATCCTAATTTGTGCAGGTGTTGCAACAGTGAGCAAATAAAAGCAAAGCATTCTGTGGACTACAGCTATCCAGGGTGCAAGGATGAATGAAATCAATTGAGGGGATGGAAAATACATTTCAGTAAAGCTAAGTTACAGGTGCTTGTAGCTGAGATTGCTGAAAATAAAGATGTTCTTTTCTGAACAATTTCAACAGATGTGCAGTCATTTGTCTTTACGCAAATTAATGGTCTCGTAGCCGTAAAAAGACCGTTTCGGAAAGGTTTTGACAGTTACAGAAATGTATTTATTATTTATTATCGAGTATTTCCCAGCTTGGAATGCTGTAATGAACACGCCCTCTAACGTAAGTCAGATATGGCAAATATGAACCTGTTAGTGGGCTTTGCATACACTAATTTTATGATCAGATTTGACTGTATGCAACTTTGATGGATTATTTTTTTCTGTTGTTTTCTCGTGATCTTGACATAATGTTTTATGATCTCTTGTGATCTCGATTTAATTTTTCTGTGTAATGGACATCCATTGTCCCGAAGTCATTGGGGTTTTTGAGTGAGGTCTTTTGGTTAAATGCCTGAAAAAGGTTTGTAGCTCCAACCCTACTTCGGGTTACAAGGCTACCAGTGGTGCCTGCATTCCTGAAACCTGCTTACTGACACGAGAAGATAACAAGAGGTAATTTCCGGGGTGAACTTGCCTTTAGTACCGGGGCAAAAGGCATGTCACCCAGGTCACGGGTGACTTTGTTGATACAAACGCTCGAAAGGCACGTACATGTGATGGACATCCAGGTGTTTAAAGCAGTAGAAATGAGGAACTTCATTCGTAGGCACTGTTTCAAAGATGATCAAATATGTCAGAAAAGCCAACAGTTTCCACATGACTGTACATGTTCCTTGTAATGTGCTCTAGAGATCAGATTTTGTTCCAAGTAGCTAGGACCATCCTCAGCCGAGATACTGAGGTTCCCACGAACAGCTGTATAACCAAAATTTGTCGTCATGACACATAGACGTAGTAGTTAAATCAAGTGAAATAAAATATACCGGTGGTTTTGCAATGACAATACATAGAGGTAATCGCTCAAAAACGGTTGAGCACCATGCATTGGGTAACTTGAGATGGATTGACCCTTCCATCGATATGTTGGTGTACTTTCACTTTAGTTCATAATGATGGTGGCACCAATAGGAATTAGTCCTTGCTTCATTTCTACGTAAGGACACTAATGGAGCAGTTCTTTCTGTCTAGCTCTCTCACTCAGCACGTCATCTGTACATGCTGCTCAATCGGATCAGGTTCCAAAACTACAGTACCCCCCCACTAATATTGGCACCCTTGGTAAATATGAGCAAAGAAGGCTGTGAAAAATTGTTTTTATTGTTTAACCTTTTGATCTTTTGTTAGAAAATTTCACAAAAATAATCATGGATATCAAACAATTGCAAACAAAACAGGTTTATCAAAAAAAAATTTTTTTGTTAAAGATAGGTGTGCAACAATTATTGGCACCCCTATGAATCATTATGAGGAGAAATATATTTGAAGTATATTCCCACCGATATTTTACATTTCTTAGTACACCTGGGTGATTAGGAACAGAAAATTGTTCATCCATGACTTCCTGTTTCACACGGGTATAAATATGAGGTAACACACAGGCCAAATTCCCTTAGTCATTCATGACAATGGGTAAGACCAAGGAATATAACGGTGATGTGCAGCAAAAGGTTGTTGAGCGTCACAAAATGGCAGAAGCCTTGAAAATGCCCATTTCAGATTGTTCACCAACAGATTGTTGGTGATGTTACTGACTGTTTTGGGGTTTTTCTTCACAGCTCTCACAAAGTTTGTCATCAGCCGCTGTTCTTTTCCTTGGCCAACTTGTTTGGGTCTGGTTTTGTTTGTATTTCAGGATATTCCAAATTGTTGTATTAGCTACGCCCAAAGCTTGTGCAATGGCTCTGATTTTCCCTCTTTTCTCAGCTTCAAAATGGCTTGCTTCCCCTTTAACTTTATTCCAAGTTGTTTAACACATCTATAGTGCTGCAAAAAAGTATTTGTTTTTGGGTATATCATATTAATTGTTTCAGAAATTACAACAAAATCTAAGATAAAACAAAGGCAACCTGAGTAAACACAAAATACAGTTTTTTTATGTTATTCATTGAAGCAAAAAATGTATCCAATATCAACTGGGCCTGTGTGAAAATGTATTTGTCCCCATATTTACTAATTCCCGAAATCTGTGAAACTTCATTCATAATGCAGTTCATTCATAACAGCTGGATTAGATACAACCAGGCCTTATTACTGCAACCCCTGTTCAATCAAGTCACCACTTAAATAGAACTTTTTCAACAGCATGACGTTGGTTAAAAGGTCTTACGGAGTAACACACTATGCCAAAGTTGAAAGAAATTCCAGACATGATGAGGAAGAAGGTGACTGAAAGACATCAGTCTGGGAAGGGTTGTAAAGCTATTTCCAAGGCTCTGGGACTCCAAAGGACCACAGTGAGAGCCGTTATCTCCAAATGGAAAAACTCAGCACAGTAGTGAACCTTCCCGGAAGTGGTCAACCTTCCAAAATTCCTCCAAGAGCACAGCAATGACTCATCCAGTTAGTCACAAAAGAGCCAAGGACCACATCAAAGGACCTACAGGCGCCTCTTGCATCAATAAAGATCACTGTTCATGACTCCGCTATCAGAAGACACTGGGCAAAAATGGCATCCATGGAAGAGTGGCGAGGTGAAAACCACTGTTAACCCATTAAGGCTTTTGCCAAAATCACACCTTGATGATCCTCAAACCTTTTGAGAGAATGTTCTGTGGACTGATGAGATAAAAGTGAAACTGTTTGGAAGACAGGGCTGCCGTTACATCTGGCGTAAACCAAACATGCATGGTGGAGGAAGTGTGATGGTGTGGGGATGCTCTGCTGCTTCAGGGTCTGGGCAACTTGCAATGAGTGAGGGAAACGTGAATCCTGCTCTCTACCAGAAAATCCTAAAGGAGAATGTCCGGTCTTCATTCTGTAATTTGAAACTGAAGCGCAACTGGATTATACAGCAAGACACTGATCCAAAGCATAGGATTAAGTCCTAGAAGTAAGTGAAAGATGGATCTCCTGTTATCTGAAGTGTTGGGCTGCATTTATCGCTGCTAAAGCTGGCACAAACAGATTTTAATTTTAAGGTGGCAGTTAGTTTTTCCCATGTGTGAAAGGTCTTGGATCACTTTTTTTTTTTTTGCTTGTCAACAAATAAATGAATAAAAACTGTTGTGTGTTAAATACTTTTTCACAGCACTGTATATGTAAATATCAGAAAATAGAAGCTGAAATCCTGATCTAACGTCTCAAACATCTTGTTTATTTTTGCTCTCTCAATAGAAATTTACCATTTATTTACCAAAGAGGCCAAAGCTGGATACAGTGTTGCTGTGCAGTGCACTGACTGACAGCCTGTAGTAGTAACAGCTTCAAGGTAATGAACTGTTGCTGGAATTGGACAAGTTGAATGAATAAAACAGTGAAATATCCCAGTGCTGTTGTACTAAATATCAGCACTCTTGGAATGCCGCTTCACTAATCAAATTAGTGTACCAGAAATAACTGTTGTATAAATAAATGTATAGAATCAAAGAACCGACTTTCCCATCAGGTCTACCTGAGACGATGATTTCCCCAAGTTCTAGACTCATGTTGCTGTTTCACAAATGTCCAATTTCTCTTCCTGCCACCTGGAATGTAGCAATAGCTTGCATTGAATGAAAATTAATGAAAGTGGGCACCTCTTGACTTGCATTTAAGTCTGCCTGCATGATCACTTCCTTTATTCAATGAGTTAACCTGTCTTTAAACAGCAGAGCCCCTTTATGGCGCTCCCTGAAGCACGCACACACAGCTGTTTCAGTGACCTTCCAGCTGGCGGTTTTCCACATGGTGCTTGAGAACCCTCACTCTGCACATGGCTGGGGGCACAAGGGCAGATAAATTGATTGGCTTCAATGCCAATATCTTTGGCAGTAATGCTGAGTTCTGCCACAGCGTGATGTGTATGAACTCTGGTTCCAAATGCATATAATACCCACTGACCAATAATGGACACAGTTGATCTACTTACACTATATGGCCAAAAGTATGTGGACACCTGACCATCACACACGTGTAGAACGTCCTCCAGATTGTCGCCACAAAGTTTCAGCACACAGTTGTCCAGAACAGTGGTCGGGATCCTAATATGGCTCTTTCAGTGATCTCCGATGGCCGGAAAAATGAAATAAAATCAATTACGAATAACGAAAGCTAGGGTGTCGATTCAATTAAAACTCCAAATATTACATGTTTTTTAAATATTACATAATTCATAATTGATGCCCATTTGTCATGTATACACCAATCGTGATGTGGCACAAAAAGCGCAAATTTCACTGGACAATATGGAGCGGAGCGAAAATTTCTCCGACCTAATTCATAAATCAGTTGAAAACTACATAGCCACTGTCTGTTTTCAGTTTTTTAACAAAAGTGAAATGGCTAAAAGGAAAAAAAAAAAAAGACAAGTTCTTTCCAGACCGAATGGACAGACGAATTTACATTCGTGGAAGTCACATTAAGGGTAAGTAGTGTTCAATTTACTCTTACTTCCATACTGCATCTTTTTATTGATTTACCATTTTTTGAAGCTATTATAGTTGGTTAAATGAAGTCCAAGAGCCACCTACTACAGGCCTCTTAGGTGAAGTGTGGGCTGTTAGGTCAAGAACATGCAAAATGTGAGCTGGCCTTTATTACATTACCCATCCATCCATTTCTCTACCACTTATCCTTACTGGGTCACGGGGAACCTGAAGTCCATCCCAGGGGGCATGGGGCACAAGGCGGGGGACACCCTGGACAAGGTGCTAATTCATCACAGGGCACAATCACACACCCATTCACACACCCATTCATACACTACGGACACTTTGGACATGCCACTCAGCCTATAATGCATATCTTTGGACTGGAGGAGGAAACCGGAGTATCCAGAGGAAACCCCCGCAGCACGGGGAGAACATGCATACTCCTGCCATGGCAGGAATTGAACCCTCCACCCTGGAGGTGTGAGGTGAACATGCTCAGTGTTGCTGTAAATACAGTGTTGTTCTAAAATATCCAAAGTTAGTTTCTTTGGTATGTTTTCCACTTTATTTTGTTTTGGAAAGATTGATGCGCCTACTTGATTAAATGACTGCCAAAATAAAACAACAATAAACAACATTTTTGAAACATCTGGGTTTATTATTATTATTATTATTATTATTATTACATATAAAGAAGTCCAGTCAAGTTACAAGGTGGCCTAAGGAAGACAGGCAGTGCTTTTTCTGATCACAGGATGATGCAAACACTATACTGTACTGCTCTAGCTGTCGAAGAGGAAATTAGAAAAGCAGTGAAGGTAAAACAAAAATCTTTGCAATGAAAAAAAGGGAACATAGAGGAGAAAAGAATGATAGATGAGAAATATACACTTTGTCTATTGTGACAGAAATCAGATGATATCTGCCATCACTTTGTCAGCAGTCATACAAAGAACACACATGTGGGCTGTAATCCTACAGTCTTACAGATCTACACACAGGGTTCAACTGCACCCTGGCATCCCTTCTGTGCCTCCACTGACCGAACAGGACAATTCATGCGAATCGACCGAGTTTCTAATCTGAGTCCTGACCGACGCAAAAATAAATAAATAAATAAATAAAAAACTGCTGCAGCAGCGATAGGTGCTCATTGAAATTCCGAGCTCGTGCTCAGCGTCACCGGAGTGACCGACACCAACCGACTTACTTGCACTGCATCGCCGGTCATCGCCTACCGACCAGCTGTTCCGTGTTAAGGTGCGCGACAGAAGCGGCGCTCTCCGGGTCCCCCAGCCGCTGGAATTATAAATTCGGTCTCCGGTAAAAACGTCTCGGAAGAGCGAGCTGGAATGAGCGCCGGCGCGCGCGCGCGCATGTGACGCGCGAGGATCCGGTGCACGCGACTGGTGTAACGGCGGCGGCGCTTTGAGTCTCCGCCGCACCGTAAGCACCGGCCATAAAAGAGGTAAGCCTCCCCTCTTCCAAAAAAAAAAAAAAAACCCTCTTAAATCCTCTTATTCACGAGTGGAAACGGGTTTGTCGCGTCATGTTCGCTTGTGAGACTTGACGGCGCACCGAATGGCAGCAGGAGAGCTCTGATAACCGGAGGAACAATCGGGCTCATGGATTTGCAGCACAAGGGGACAGCTCAGTGCCTGAACCACAGGAAATGTCATTCAGCGGGATTCAATGCAGACATGTTGCGATGTCTAATCAATCTCAATCTCTCTCTCTCTCTCTCTCTCTCACACACACACACACACACACACAGCACATGTTGCGTTGTAGGCACTTGACGCAACACCAACGAAGGAGGCGCACTCAAACCATTCCAACTTTTCTTCTCTCCTATTCTCAGGACCGAGGATCCACAGCGGACCCGCATCATGCCATGCTCCCGGCGTCTCTGATCCATTTCCACACCTTAGTATAAGGTAAGAAAGCGGTCCATACGAGATTTGGCTGAATTTGTGAATTGCTCGGGTTATAAACATGTCGCTTGGCCGGAAATGTGAAGGCTTTGTGAAGTCTTCTATACGATTGCACTGACTTTATGTTTAATACAATACAATATAAACTAATGCAATGACTAGACTGGAAATTTCCACTGGAACAGAATCCCTGGCACCACTAACTTACCAAGGTTTTCCTATTCTGTTCTGTCCCAGGCTTTCTTATGTCTTATTCTGTCATGGGTAGAGTTGAGGGATTCCCAACTCCACAACCAATTCTGTACAGTTATTGGATGGGTTCTCTCTCACCCCCCCCCCCCCCCCCCCCTTAGGAATTGTTTTAATTTTCATTTAAAACATTTTATTTTTCTAAACTGGAGGTGGCTTAGTGGTTAGCTCGTTTGCCTCGCACCTCTGGGGTTGGCGGTTGAAATCCCGCTTCTGCCCTGTGTGCGTGGAGTTTGCATGTTCTCTCTGTGCTTTGGGGGTTTCCTACAAGACATGTGCTGGACGCTGATTGGCATTTCCAAATTGCCTGCAGTGTGTGAAAGTGTGTGTGATTGTGCCCTGTGATGGGTTGGCACCCCATCCAGGGTGTCTGCCGTCTTGTGCCCAGAGTTTCCTTGACCCTGTGTAAGATAAGTGGTATGGAAAATGGATGGATTGTCTGAGCTGCATTTTGATACGGAATCTTAAAACATTTTCTTCAAGCCACACTGAGTTGTTGACAGATATTAATGCACAATAACAGACTTTGCTTTAGACAGTAGAGAATATTCCGTAAATCTATCAACACTGACTACCTTATCTCACAGCTAAATCCAGTAGTGCAAGCCATTTTGAATCCAGATCTAGTTATATATGATTTATACATTGGTACTTGTACCGTGTACTGTCTATAAATCGAGACTTTAGACAAAATTTAGCTTTTTAATTCTGTCAAATTTCATGTTGTTTATGCACAATTTGTGTAATGATTTTTTGGGCATGTTCATTTTTGGTTTACATAAAGGCAGTTGGTAGACATACACATTATATATATATTTATATTTATCTTTTTGGGTATGATAACATTGTAGCTAGCTAACAATGGATGCCAATCACATTTTGGCTAATTAAGCCTTCTTAGTTTTGATAGATTTGATAGATTTCAAGGTATAGTGGGTATGTTAGTACATGGACATTTAACCCACTGACAGCTGAACACGCTGCATACATGCCCGTTTTCATACTGACTTTTGACTGGTGACCATCTGTCTTTACAAACCGAAAGACTGGTCTGAGTGGACGAAAACTGTTCCATTTGAATAGAACCTTGAAATGATGTTTGTTCTGGCTAATTATGATTGTATACTGACAGTTGAATCCAACTAGCCTGTGGTTCATTGATATTCAG
Organism: Ictalurus furcatus; assembly: GCF_023375685.1. NCBI lineage: Eukaryota > Metazoa > Chordata > Actinopteri > Siluriformes > Ictaluridae > Ictalurus > Ictalurus furcatus. Next base: position 1,355,444 of record NC_071277.1, on the reverse strand, counting down.
TTCCAAACACGGGAGTGACTCTCTTAAATTGTGACGCCAGCGGTGAGGCACTCTTTCATAAAAGCACTCTCCATTGGTGAGCAGAGCTTGTCCTCCTAATCACCCAGTAAAACAGTAAATGTTTAAGAGCACTGGGTAATTAAAACTCATGGTTTTCAGAGACCATTGTGATCAGGAATGTTATCCAAAGCCCTTAAGAGAACACCCCCTCAAGGTCTGCTTTGTCCTACAGGACAATTCCCTGCTGGTTTATCCAATAGGCATTTGGGAGAGGGTTGGGGGTTGGGGTCAAGTGGCAAGCCAATGACATATGTAGCTGACAACTTGTTCAGTGTCAGTGTCAGACTTGAGCTTAAAAGCTTGTGAAATCTGTTTGAGAGGTGGAGGAGGGCGTCGGATCCATGAAGGGCAAACAACGGCATGACCTTTTCACAGGGACATGTGTTCAAGATGGAAAACTTGTGTTGTTGACCACATTAAGAGGGTGTCCGGATTCTTCCACACAATCCATACAGTGTATTTGGATAGGACAGGTTAATTCCTGAGATGTAATTGTCAAACGATTCAGCTTTCCGTTGGACTGCCTAACATTTAACAACTTTATGACACCATAAAATTCAAAGTTGAACCGGATGTAAAGTTTTCTTACCTTGTCTGGCCTCAGTGACAGATTTCAGTCACACTGGATATCTGCAAATTCCATTGACAACGTGTTCAGTTTTTTCTTCAAAGAGAGATCTATGTTTTGAATAGTGATTTTGAATAATGTTATTTAAAGTCGAGGCTTCCAGCTAAAGTCAGTGTCAAGTTGTCATGAGGGCTTTTTTTGGTCACCTGAAATGCATACCTTTATAAATGTTTGAGTGACACACACACCACATTTCTCACCCAGTGGTAATGAATAGGGTGGTGGCAGATCTGCTGTCCATCACTTACGTAAATCTGGGTAATGTCACTGTCATAGACGCCAGACAAGGCAGGAACACTCATCGGCTGTCCTGTGTCATATCCTTTGACCCAGTTTGGCATCAATGAAGTGTCAAAAGAGGTCAGAGTCTCATAAAAATCTGTAACTGGGCTTCCTGCTGATGAGGTAACAACAGTCACATGAAGCAGCAAACTTGTGAGAATGTCCTTCAGCTTTTGTCTTTTTCCCACTGCTTTATTGGCAATAAGTATTAGGATACAATCAATAAATATGTTGCATCCACATTCCCCACTTTCTGTCTTTCCTGGTTCAGTGTGCTATAATAAATCATACACCTACATACTGTCTAATAAATGGAATTGTTCTTTGTGTACCATAAGGAGGTAGAGCATGATGTGGAATTTGGCCTATGCATAAATACCCTATACCCCTGCAGGGCTGGATTGCACCACCACATCCTTAGCGAGTGAACAGGAAAAAGCAACAGTTTGAATAGAACAACCCCCCCCCTTTTTTTTCCTGTAAATGCTGTGCTACACGGCCTTAACTGCTTCCAATTGCCTTTGAAGCAAGTTTCTTCAAGGCAGACAGTGACATAGGTTGTAAAGTTCAGTAATGGATAGCCATGTTTCCAGTTTTTAAATCTATTTATTTATTTATTTATTTTAAATGAGGTATTCAGGTAATTTGATTGGTCTAGTACTAGTAAGTTGACTGGACTCATCTGAGGACCTTCAGCAGTTTTACACCAGTGCCTACCTCCAGAATAACATGACTGTCATGTGAGCTTAAAGAGTTTCATGGCATCGTATGAATATATACACTGATTACTTGTAAGAACTGTATTCTCTTTTAGGGAGAGCTCCAAGCAGAACAACTGAGGAATCCTCTTATTATAAGAGTGTTGTTTTTTTTATAAACTGGCAATGCCTGGGAAATTCCCACCATTCGGTGGGAATGGAGCCACTAAGTGGGGCAACATCTTCAAATTTATAACAGAATTCTAGACAAGACCTTTCTGGTATTGTCTGACACCCTAGAACATACACTATATGTATCTAACTGTATAATATGATTTGATATGGCAGGTGTTACTAAAGGATGGTGATAGCGAAACTAGGTCTTGATGTTGATCTCCACAGCAAAAAGCATGTATATACGCATCAAAGTGGTGCTGTGGCTCATTACTGCTATTAGAATGGGATGGAGCGATGGTCTGGATAAGATAACAAGTGAGTGGGGGAAAGGGGAAAGCAGGGAGGAGGGAAGGAGCAGACTGATGGAGCATGAAATGTGTACATGGGAGATTCCTGAAATTCCTTGGCCATAATCCCTCCATGCCCGTCACCGCTTTCCTGTATGAATTATTCACACACATGCCAATCCTCAGTCCTCATCACATTAAATAGAATGGGATTGATACATTTTTTTGAGTCCCCAAATCATCTGGGTATCCCTTTCATGTCTTTACAGGGAGCATCTAGATTAAATGAGTAATAGTGCTTCAGCTTGATATTAGTTGTAAATTAAAAAGGTCTCACAAGTGAATGTTGAATTATTAATGAGGTTTTGTTATTACATGCATGCATTGTATTTTTGACAAACTTGTGAAAAGCCCATCTTTTCACAAAAAGATTAGTGTAAAATTACTATCTATATCATCTTTGGATTTGAATGTGGCAAATTTGTCAAACAGATTAATTCTCCCTGACAGTGAGACCTAAAAACTTATGACTTATGTTTGAAAACTTCTGATATCTTTTCTACATAAGGCTAAGAGTTTTCCTCTTGGGCTTGATCTTAAAACTCAATTCTGCCTGTTACCCAATTAAAGCAGCTAAAAGTGCAGCTTTGCTGCATACTTGACATATATTGAGGGCTCAAGAGATTTCCCTTGGAGAATGAATATTCCCTGTAAGTATGACGCTAGCGTCCTTGAATGCTTTCTCATGTTGTTACAAAACCAGTATGTAATAGCACTGATTATACATTTTCCCCTCGTTTTAGTACTTTTAAAGTATGTAATATCTACAACATCCCAAGCCAAACGGATGGAAACTTTTGGTTACATACATTGGTGGTTTGTACTCAAAGTATATCCACAGTTTTAAGCACAATGGGCCTGTGAAATAAGACTAATAGGATTAGTGAGGCTGGGATAAGGGCTGAGGTAGACTGGGGAAAAGGGGGTAATTCCTTTCTAGCCCCTTCACCTACCTTCTCACACAGTGAAGGTCGTGTGATTTGGAGGAGCAATGCTCATAGGGGTCTAGCTTTGATTCAACCTTTATTTATTTATTTATTTATTTATTTCTGAAGCAGTCTGGTTTGTTCCACGCTCCAGGATTATGAAAAGTAACTTCTACAACTGGTAAATGGATGTCATGAGCTTATACTATCCTGTTTCCATGGCAATACCTCTGAGAGAAAATGTGATTCATCATAAATATTGGTTTATTACCTTTCCTGATTGCTGTGAACTTTCGATGTAGTTATTTCGCTAAAAGAGGTACATTATTAGGTGTATCTTCCTGATTGCCCCTGTGAGTCAGTTTTAGCTGATTTAGTTCTGTAGTGATTTCCAGGTGGTTAATAGTAAAAATAAATAAATAAATAAATAAATAAAAAGTTTCATATTTCATTTCATCTTCCGGCAAAACTGAGTGCTTTTAATGTTACTAGTAGAGAACATCCCTAGGGCTTGTATTCACAAAGTAATGTTGAAATAGACTGTTTGCAGTTATACACTATTTTTAGTAAATAGCAGCAAAGATCAGTGAGAATTGTCAGGAATTGGTAGAGGAGGCAGATACAAGTGCAGATAATTTATTGTGTAAATGAACCACAAAACAAATGAAACCATGACAAGAAGTTCCATTACCATGAAATGTGGATACAAGGCAAGAGATATACAGACTATAAGCGATAATGAGGCACAAGAAGCTTGATGGTGAGATGCTGAAAAACTTACAGTAAATAGTAGTGCTAACAAGACATAACGAGACAGGCGAGAGTGATTAGTGAGGCATGTGACATGCTGGGACTGATGGGTAGTGTAGTTCTGTGCCCCTTGGAGCGACCATGACAAGACTGAGTAAAGCCTGATCCTATGTTCGTACTATAGAATTACTAACAGCGTTTCAGGTATTGTCAGAACTACACCTTTATCTTACTCACTTGCTTTCATTTTATTATTTTATTCAGTATTCATTCAGAGATTTTTCCCATAGAGATTTCAATATAAATGAATGCTGTAAAAAGAAGTGGCATAATGACCCTTTGCACTTTAGACGAAATACCCAGAAAAACTTGAGAAAAAGAGAATATTTAAGTAAGTAATAAAACATGACTGGACTTAAATCACAACTGGTACGGATCAGGGAAATCCAAATGTGCAATTTTCCCTCACGCCTGTTGATTTTTCTCTCTTTAAAATGAACATTTTGTAGTTTTACACTCTTAGAATAAAAGCTGCACCAAGCTAAACTGCACCATTGCTTGTCACTGAATCGGTACTATCGTGGGGTATGTCTTGTGTGTTATCTTTTACCTGGGAAAGTGAATGGAGTGTACCAATTCAAACGTAATCTATGATACATTATTAGACCTTATGGATCATGGGTATATCATAGTTTAAAAGTACGCTCCATTTACTTTCCCAGGTGGAAGATAAATACTTAATGGTGTAGATGTAGAAGGCAAATCCTCAAGGATAGCACCCCAGCCATGGTACAGTGTCCTGCCTTTTTCATGAAAGCACTGCAGAATGTAAGCTTTCCTGTTGCAAGCTTGTTCTGGATCAATAGACTAGCCATTTGTCTGTGACAAGATTTGCAGTCATCCAGGTACTAATAATGCAAAACAACGCATTATCAGTCTGTTTAACTTAAGTTAGCCAGGATTTGCCCCATTGCATGTCTCCTTTTCCTTCTTCTGAAAACACTGTAGTCACCCATTCTTGCTCTACCTCTGTCTTTTCCTTTAGCTCATTTCATGGCTGCTGATCCTCTATTTGACTATTTTTAGAGAGTGTTGTAGTGGTGTTCTTTGTGAGCTCAAGCAGAATGTCAAATACAGATTTTCTCCAACATAACTGACATATGGCTGACCTTTTCTCTAATTCCTAAATGGCAAACACCAGACAGATATTTCCAGTTGAGATTTGAACCATGTTCCTTTTAGCAACAGTTAAGAGGTACAGATGAAATGCATGTCTAATCTGACTTGATTTTCAGTTTTTTCATTCCTAGCCTCCTTGCCAACACTATCCAAGATGCTTCTGATACTTCAGATACATCAGAATATCCTTTTCAGGAAGTAGATTTTTTTTTTTTGTTTTTTTTTTTAAAGTATGTCTCTCCGTTTAAAAGCATTGATGGCATATTTTGACATATGTTCTACTTATATGCAATGGCATGCACAATTTTCACTAAAGCTAGTATATCTTTAAATAGTATCTATTTTGACAGGTGTGCTGAGTTATTTGAGAAGGTCGTGATTTGTTTATGCATGTAATTTGGCATATAAGATCCTTCAGATCTTCAGCTGGATTCATATCTGATTCTTGATTGCTAAGTGATCATTTAAGAGGTGAAGATTTTGTCAGATGTATTGTAGGTATAGGATGGATTGTCAGATTTGGTTAAATACTTAAACTCACTCTATCACTCCTTGCCTTCTTTCAATTAATCAGTACCTTTGTATTTTTTTTAATCACTGTGTCTTGTTAGGTATTTAAGAAGGGGCAGTATGTCTGGCCCCTCAGCCTGACGAGAGTCCTGTACCTTGATCTCCCACTTATTTGGTGGGGTGAGTGGTAAGAAGTTCAGTAGGGATGCTCTGGTTGAGACTCAGAGGAGTAATCCAGGGTTAAGTTTATTGTGAGAAATTGCTGTTTCTTGGACCAAGAGCAAGGATATAGCAGAAGGCGTATACTGGAGGGATGGGGTTTTGATGAGAAAGTGGCGACCCCCTGATCACCCAGCCACAGAAGAGTGGAGTTTGGTGGAGCAAATTGTGGTTCCACAGAGCTTCCGTGAAGAGATTTTGCCTCTAGCTTATGAGGCACCTATGGCAAGTCATACTGGCGTTTGGAAAACCCATAGAAGGATTTTGCAGCATTTTACTTGCCTAAATTTCACAAAGTCGTGGTAGCATACTGTAGGTCATGTCATGCTTGTCAGCTGGTTGGTAAAGAAAACCAGAAAATTCCAGTTGCCGCTTTGTGTCCTTCTCCAGTGTGTGAGGAACCTTTCTCTCATGTTCTGATTGATGGTGTGGGGCCTTATCCCAGGACGAAAAAGGGACATGGATATTTGTTCACTATTATGGATGTGACGACTCGTTTTCCTGAAGTAATTCCTCTGAGAAACATCAAGGCTCACTCAATAACTCCGCTTCCTCTATATATGAAACGTCTTGTTTAATTAAACTTAACTTATTAAGCAACAGCCGATAGGGATGTTGTTTTATAGGGGCTGCATCCCCTATTTCGACATCATGCATTACTAAAATTGTAAGGCCAGGGGTATCCCTAAACAACACGGGGAAACTCATTTATCAAGCTCTCAACATCTGCCTGCTGCTCGGGAGACAAGCGTTCAAGCTGAATGGAAAGCTCCTGCAAATAGGTACAATTCCAAAGATGAGTGCCAATGGGCTCCACCTTTACATCCACCTCCTCTATTAGATGGTGTCATCTAGAGACAAGGAAGGACCAACTGAAATTGCGGCAACAGCCACCTTTCCCCGTAAGCAATACGGCTTCAAAAGGTTGATATGGCACAACCTTGTTTTCTGCCTCCGATCAGGGGTACTAATCACATAATTTCATCCCCCAATCTTTTTCATAACAGAATAAAGTGCACAAAACTTACCACTGAGTCTAGAGGAATGTTAGGTATTTAAGTAAGGGCAGTAGATGGGGCCCCTCAGCCTGAAGAGAGTTCCCTAGACCTGGGTAATACCTTGTTCTCCCCCTGGAAAGCTCCTGCAAATAGGTAGAATTCCCAAGATGAGCACCAATGACCTCCACCTTTACAGTCTTTCTTTGTCTCCTTATCTGAGCTCTGAGGATAGAGTAGAGCTGTCTGGTCATTCGAGATGACATTAATATTGAATTAGTTGGAAAGAGGCATCAGCTGGCAAATTAATGTCCATAGATCCAATATAGCTGCTCATGATAATGAATAAAGCAGCAACAACCAGGGAAACAACGGACAAGTAGTGTGGAGTTGTTTGGCCTCTGCCAACTCCATTACCATGGATGCACTGAAAGTTTGGGGAAATAGGGGATGTTTGCTGTTTGACAATAGAGCCCTACTGGCTCAGTCATGTTGTAACTGAGTACCCGATTCACTCCCCCATCCTCTCACCATCATAGAGCGATGTGGATGGATATCGAAGCATGACAGTTCTTTCCAGCATTAGTCTCTTTTCAATTTATGCCGGCTTTACATGGTATAATTTTCAGCCCAATGTTGTTGTCGCAGGAGAAATTGCAAAATGTAAAATAATTCTTTCATCATGAATTGAGATCAGTGGTCTTAGAATGCCTAATGTAACCTGCTCATCAGCGGGCAATATAGTGCCATTGTGAGCAAAGACAACCAATGACAATATAGTTCTGGCCACCAACAGTACGACCACAGAGGACGACGCGAAGCTCAACTCTTGGAAATACAGTATCGGCAATGACGCCATGTAAACAGAACATGCTTATGGACAGGATATCATTATTACCTCAAGCTCACCTTTAAGAATGTATCTACACATTTCCAGATGAACACTGATTGTATTATTTGGTGATAAACACAGCTAACTAGCTAGCTAATATTGCTGTAGAATGTTTGTTTATCTCCTAATAAATTTAGCTCTCATTTTCTGCGCTTCCTGTTGACCAATCTGAAGTCAGGTGCATTTTTCAGCAGTAAAATCGGACTGACTGGAATTTACCTCAGGCAATGGTATGGCTTTATTTTCTCATTTATTGTGTGGTGTTATCAAAATGTTTGTTAATTAAGATTTTATCTACCGTAAAAGAGGTTCACATTAATTTCCATTGCTTGCTAAAAGTGTCAGCCGGTGCACATTAAAGCATACAGCATTAATGTCAAAATTCTTTCATTCTTTTTGAAAAGCTCTGCCTTTTCAATCTCTGTGCTGGAATGTAAGACACCGGTGCTGATAGCATTCACTGGGTGGTACAGAGTGATTCAATGGGAAAGATTTCCACTCTGTGGCTTTGACTGGGACACCCAGCTCATCTCCAATGGTAGTTTCACCTTGAGAGGGCCGCAGACACCAGACACTGGCTGTATTGTATACCTAACCTTAGATTAACCCACTGCCTAACCTTACCTAGGAGCACACGATGGATACAGTCAGGTACGAAACCTGTAACCTTGTTAAACAGTGGCAAGAAAATAATTAAATAAAGATGAACATTTCTACAATTAGGGAGACCTGCTGAAGGGGAATAGGGGGAGGGTCTGCAGTACTGACAATTCTACTGTAGGTGCCAATTATTCTAGTGAATAATTTATAACTAGCTATTAAAGCTACTGAAACCCTCAAATCAAACCCTGCCATACTCAAATAACAGCCAAACCACAATATAATAAAATTCTGTTATGACCTATTCTAGGGTTAGGTCGCACAGCGTAAATAAAGGCACGGGGTAATGTAAGGTGGAGTGAATAAGTATGTGGTGTTCGAAGTAGACAGGAATGGGACAAATAGGAGTAGCTCAAAAAGGGTGATATATATTGTGGTATTTACAGGGTATATACACATTTGCTGTACAGCACAGATAAACCGGGGAAAACAAACAAAAACCGCTGTTTAAGGGAAACTAACTTACCTAAAAAGAAAAACAAACAAACCACAATTAGCTTCCCTACACTCCCATACCAAAAACAGAGACAAAAACCCACACCCAACAGAAATGGCACTCGCACCCCTACTACCGATGAATATATACAACGTTTGATATATACAGAATACAGCAATGTGACTATATACAAATCTAGACAGCAAACAGACATCAGAGGGCATATCAAGCTTGGAGTCGGGACAGGCACAGATCAAAAACCAGAAATATCGCAAGAAAAATACGGAACGGACTAACAAGCACAACCACAAAGGCAAAACGAGTGAGCATCGGCAAAATGAAGCCGATAGCATTGACTTCCGTCACCGGTAAATACTGTCCCCCTTGATGATGTAATTTTTTAGGGCGGAAGCAGCACACAAAGCTGAGGAAGCAACATCCAAGGCAGGACAGGAAGGCCTGGACTGGAGTCTGGAACGGCCTGACCTGCACAGATTTAACACACCAAAACACACAAAACATACCCGCGGAATATTCTGGGTTGTAGCAATATACATCTTGATATGACTGTAAGTTAATAATCAATATTTTTTCAGCGACTAACCAAACGATCAATGATCTACTTCACCAACCACATGTGACCCTCACTTTGGATGGAGATTTGCTGGCTTTGCTTGCATATTTGCACTTAGAAAGCAAAGTTAGTGCATGTTCTTGATGTAGTATTTTGTGCCTTTGGTACCACATGAATAATAAATCCATGGAGGCTCCGTTTCTTCAAGTGCTCCTCTGATATTGAATTTCCAAGTGTGTCATTTTGGATGTAAGCCTGTGCTAAGTGTTCACCCACTCCACTTGTTCTGGAAGGCACCTCCTCAGCTCTCGTCCTGAGCCAACAAGAAAACAGATGACTTGGCATTTCTCTTTGGTTTGTGACTGTGAGAGACTGTAAATTGGCCAGCGTGATTGCAGCAATGGCCGTCTCTGCAGAGGAGACTCTACGTACACTGCAGGGTTGTTGTCGTTTGTTTTTTTTTTTTGGATGTGCATTTGTAAATCAGTAGTAATGTGTGGTAACTTGGGTTGGGATTGCTGAGTATTCGTTCAGTCGAGATGTCCTCAAGTCCTGTGAATAGATACAGCACAATCACTGTAATAAAGGGTCATGTACTGATTTCATTCAGGCATTGAATTTACAGAGCCGTGGAAAAGAGTTGGTTTAAGGTATAAGCAGTGATGTAACTTTGTAATGACACTACTGGCTCTTTAGGTGAGGAAAATCACCAAACTCTTGGTTTTCATGACAGGTTTCCCTTCGATCATGTTCTTTGACAAGCGCTCGCCACAGTGACCTCTGAGAGAATCTAACTCTTTGGTTGATTTCTAATCTGACGCAGTCACGCATCTCCGATAACTGCTTTATCCTGGTCAGGGTTGTGGTGAATTCAGAGCCTATCCCAGTCACACTGGGTGCAAAGTGTGAGAATTCATTCTGGATAGGAAGCCAGTCCATCACAGGGAACATGTATTACATCATCACCTAATCAACATTTATCTGAATGTAAATAATGACAGTTAATTAATAAGTTAATAAGTTAATTCACAGCTCCAGGGTCCCCAGTTCGATCCTGAGCTTGGGTTAATGAGTGTGGAGTTTCATATGTTCTCCGTGCGTTCATCTGGGTTTTCTGGTTTCCCTCCACCTCCATAAAACATGCTAGTAGGCTGATTGGCTACTCTGAATTACCCTAGGTGTGAATGAGCATGTGAATATGTGTACTCACAGGGCCGTGCAATGACTGATGTTCCGTCTACGGTCACTTTTCCTACTTCGGGCCCAGTGTTACAGGGATAGGCTCTGGATCTAACGTGACCAGGATAAAATGGTTACTGAAGATGAATGAATGAATGAATGAATACTATGTGCTGTGATCTGTGCAGTGTCCCTGAGCACCTTGAACGGTGTTTCTAAATAACGTGCTATAGGTGTTGTTATTATAATATTTCACTGTTGCTCAGAGAGATTTATTGGTAGAACGTACCGCTTAAAAATGTAGAGAGAGAAAAAAAATAGAATTGAACTTGGCCAAATATATAAGACATGATCGTAAGGCATCAACAGGGAAATGGATAAATGGAATTAAACTATTGAGGAAGAGTTGTATTCAAGACATGGTGGAGCAGGAGCCAGGTGAAACGGGGTTGCATATTCAGTGGACTGTTAGAGCACGTTCTGTCCCTAGGGTGAGGCATTTGACATTTAACTACCCCAGTCATACACAGGCCAGAGGATGCGCATTGACATTCATTCCATCTGGCAGACTTTTTCCTGGGCTGATTTTCATCTCCTTTTGTCTGCTCTACAGTGATCCATCAAGTCCAGTGGCACATTCTGTCTCATAAAACCAAACCACCTCCATGTAATAAGCTAGAGTTGAGCCACACGAACCCCAGCAAAAGTCACGACCTTAAATCTGTATTTTATAAAAGTATCCTAATGATTAAAGTTCTGAGAAACTTTCATTGCCTAAAGTATACCGATTAATCGTGATTTCCATAAGAGATAAGAAGGTGTAGACATTTGTGGTCATGGGCAAAAAACAGCATCCATGACGTTTTCATTTTCTTTTAAATGGACTTTTATATTATCAAGGTATTTAATATTGATCTAGTATTTAGTATTGAATGCTTGATTCTGATTGGTCATAAGGTGTCCAGTAGAGCAGTTGTAGATCACAGTTTTATATTACCGTAATGTACTGGTTTTAATGTGATCATTTCTATAGTAACAACTTACAGGGACTTGTATGGTGGGCTCTCATAAACAGATAAACATTGAGTGTAATTGTCTGGTGAAGTTTTCTGTGAGGAAATGTTTATAAACATTTTGGAAAGGAGTCTCCCGTGTCAGTGCTTTGTAACAGTCAGAGGTAAAGCGCTAACTTTAAGTTTTTTTTCTTGTAACTTCAAGAGACGGAGAACAACAGAGAAGCTGCTGAGGGAATGACTGTTTTCTAGCTGTTATAATTTAAGTGAAATTGTTTCACCAATGCTCCTCTAGGGGTGGACGATATGAGAACTTGAGATCTTGAATGATTAAAATGTCTCCACAATCTATCTTTACAGATAAATCATGTATACTGTGACACTAAACACCTTTCTTCAGTTGCAATGTAAACACTCGGGCGTGGCATCCCAAAATGTTTTATGAACCGGCCTTCACTCTGTTCGCTAGTCCCGCTCACACTCTCCCTGACAGACCCAAACAAACCAATAATAACCAAGAGTAATTTATGTTACTTAACATAAATCATCATTCCCTCCTTGTGGAAGTCCTCCTGCTTGTCAACATAGCAGCATGGGTAAGAACACAAAGGTGTTGGTGCCTAAAGAAAATTCAACATTATATATATGTGTGTGTGAGGTGATGCTCCGTTAGTACCCCAGAGTAGATTATTTTCCTATAACAGCATGTACCGAAGTGTTTTATTCCTTTCATACCACAGCAATAATATGAAACTTCTGGATTTTACACAACGCATATGGCACACAGCAGTTGTTCACAAAATATGCAAAGGCAAGACTGGCACCTCAAAGAGTGTGCCAGAATCAAGATACTCCAGACCGCACATGAATAGCCAGAAGTGCTGAAGTGAACTGAAGCAAGCACTTGAAAGACATTACAGATGCTGTAACATTTTTTTCCTGACTGAGGATGTACAGTAGGGGAAGAAAAAAAGTATTGAATGCGTCAGCATTCTTTTCAGTAAATATATTTCCAACGAGGTTATTCACATGAAATTTTCACCGACATCAGTATCAGTATTAACTCAAGAGATCTGCAAATATAAAGAATTCACAGCATTAAAGTCCATCAATAAAGTTATGTGTAATAAAGTGGAATAACACAGGAAAACACGCTAAATAAAAATGTAAGCCAACTCAGCTAATGTATTCTATATTTAAACACTTAAAGCCTCACTTGCCTTCTAATCACCTTCCCATTTACCGCACTTTTAAATACTGAAGACATCAACAGAGGTTATGTACATTTTATTTGACGTTTTAAAATATGCTATCCATGTCTGATCGTTTTCGGTAAATATTTTATTTGAAAACAATAAAGTGCTGTTCTTATTTTTCCTTAAGGTTTCGTTTCCTTGGAGAGATGTTTTTTCATCAGTTGCTCGGTTCAGTAACTTGCAAAATAGTCTTAAAAGCAAACATGATAAATAATTGTGATAAGATCATGGATCCAGCCTGAAAATGGTATGATTGTTTCCAGATTCCCCACCCATACGTTCCACGGCATTAAACACAACTCAAATACAGGGTGTCCCAAAAGTTCCCATATGTAGGGGACTATGTACTGTACGCCAGCACCACAATGGTCGTGCCTTCTTCAGTGGATGTTCGTAGATGTCCACTTCTCGGTTGGTCCGCAACACTTCCAGTCTTTTTGAGTTTGTTCATAAGTTTGGCAACCGTGTCGTGTGTGATTTCTTTTAAATCCATCACAACCTTGAGACCCTGAGAATGATTTCAATACATTCTTCTTTTGTCAAAGGCATTCTTAAAGGCTCTCTGAAAAATATATATATAATATAAACTAAGTATGAAAAATTTTGCAAGACATTTTTGCTAAAAAATTTTAATGTCCCGTATGTATGGAGACTTTTGGGACACCCTGTAGAATAAAAAGTACTACGTGTCGTTCTGTTATTGGAAAATAATTAGGGAAATAGCTGTGTTTCATGTTGGGCTGCATTACACCACTGAGTTGTTGATTTATTTTCCTATAACAGCTTGCCCCCAAGTGCTTTGTGCTTTACATAATAATCAATGCTTCATTTTAAAAGTAACCTTGCTTTATTTAAGCCAACACAGTTTGGACCCGAAAATATCGAATACAGGACACAACAGTAGTAGTCAGTAAGTTTTGGTTTCATCTGCATATTCTATTACACTCTTTATTAGATCTCATAGTCCTGTCACTACATTCAGTTAAATATTGTAAACATTGCTGCTGGGATCGATCATGATGCTAGTTTATCCTGTGCTAGTCTGGTAGACATTCTTGTGCTGTTTTTTAATTTATTTTATTTATTCATGACTGATGACACTGCCTAAAAACAGCTCTCCATCTTCTGGTGATTAAATGCCTGTGCGAACATACATGCACTCTCAGACACACACTTGCAACCCCCTCCACTCTTTTGGTGTCTAGCATCCCTTGTGACCAGGCTAGCACAGTGTAATTAGCATGCTAATCCGGCTATGTTGATTGCTTCGTTATTTGTGAGATAAGTGTCTGTTGGAGCCGTTTGATGGATATCACATCTTTGACATTAATCTAGGCTAAAGCCCCATAATAACACGAGCCAGAGCTGAGGACAGGATGAAGCCATTTTAAACTCCAAACTTGCTCTGTTCACAACATGGTTACGACATGTGGAAAATGCTTGAGGCCTGGAAGGGTTTTAAAAGGAGCTGAAGGTTGATCTCCTTGCATCATTCTTGTATCTAGGAGACATGAAGAAATGGAGGATTGTTAGAAAGCATTTATGGGGTAAAGGAAGAGGAGAGGTGGTGAAAATAGCTACTTGCTAATATGACTCATTTCTAAATATAGCATAAACTGTAGCCTATGTTAGCTCAGAATAATTGATAAGTAATGAATAAAACATGACAGCTACGCTGTTAAAGTAAAACAATCAACAATGCAGTGATGTGATGCCCCGTTACCACCCAAAGTAGATTATGTTTCAATAACAGCATGTCCTGAAGTGTTTTATTCCTTTTATACCACAGCAGTTTGTCAAAGATTAGAGTATTTAATTTATAAATGCATATGTTGTGCTTAACAATTTATAGTTACTTTTAATGTTATGAAACATTCCCATGACATTATAGCAGCTATAAACATTGGTTCAGTTATTCTTTCTTTTGAAGTTAATGAGACAAAACAATACAGCTCGTCACTGACTACGTTTACATGGACAGCAGTAATCTAATTATTCTGACGATGGAATTTCCTAATAATAACAGCCATGGGATAAGTCATGTCTTCAAACTCTGGCATTCCTTAAAAAGTAACACCCAGCTTTTGTAGAAATTTGAAATGGACTGCGGTCTTTGGAGGCACCGAATTTTTATTTATTTTTTGGGTACCGGGGAATTGTGGAATTCCAGGGAGTGAGCAAGCAGATGCTGTTGCTAAGGAGGCCTCATCTTCAGAGCACCAAAAGTGTCCTATTCCACCTTCAGACCTCAAACCCATTATAAACTCTTATGTTTTCAAAAAATGTCAACCTGATTGGGATCAGTGTAGTACAAATAAACTTCATGAAGTCAATCCTGTTGTTGGCAGAAAACATCGTTTCTATTTGGATCACCGCGGGGACCATTTCATCTACACCCGTTGCTGAATAGGTCACTCCAGACCACTCACAAGTTTCTGTTAATGAGTGAAGATCTTCCTTTATGCCCCTTATGCTGAAGTCCAATATCTCTGAGGCCTATTTTAATGGCCTGTGATGCTTTTAATGAATTAATTAGAATTTTTATAATAAATAAGAGATCAAATAGATTTATTATAAAAGGTAAACCTTTGTAAATGCTTTATATTTTGCAACATTGTAACCCGTTTCCCATAGAAATAACCATGGTAGCTGGCATGGTGTTAAATTGCAAACAAACAAACAAACAATTTTGTATCTGCAAAAATGAGGATTTGGGTTTGTTGGATTAAGCAGGTTTTAGCACTTGATTATCTAGTGTTACATCAACAAGTCAACAGCGATAAATGTCATAGTGTGGGCCAAACAATGATTCCAGGATTATGGGGGAAAAAAGGTCATGATATGTCAACAAAGTATTATTTGTTTTGTCTTAATTACTTTACCGTTGGGCTCTGCGAATGTTCTCTTTTTCTTTTTTTTTTCAATTAAACTGACACACAGTGGACTAAACACGATTCTCCAATACTTACTATTGCTTTATGGTACTGTTTTAAGTATTCTGGAATACATTGTGGAATAGCCAATACAGATATCATACACAAGGTGCCTGTAACTGAGAAAATAAACTCGAGGCTTATCGTTATCTCATTAATTAAAATAAATAAATAAATCGAGGAATTTTATGCAAACTTACTCATAATTTTTTTCACTTGCACATACTTCATATACATTGGACAGATGGATGTTAGTCATGCTCCCTGCAGACTACAACTGTTACGCTCCTCAGCCCAAAGTCAAGCTCCATTTTCTACTTTCTCCAAATAAGGGGGAACCCCCCCCCCAAAAAAAAAAAAAAAAAAACAGGCCACATCACATAGCCCATACTGATTTTTTATGTGCTGATCATCCTTGATTTTTTTTGCCACTGTCTTTAACAACAGCGTCTCATTACAGCCGGATAATGAAATAAACTCAGTACACCAATTACCTCAGAAACTAAGTAATAAGCACAGATATGACTCAGATGTGCCTTCTTATTACATATGGCTTGGATAAATTTTACGCCATTCCCTAAAGACCTGACTCAACAACTTCTCGCTGCAGTGGCTGGAGCTTTTATCTAATAAAGTGGTCCACTTTCCTCTTCAATGAAATGTCATGACTATGATGTATGTGTCCTAAGTTTGTGCAATAAACTGGCAGTGTGTGTGAAGTCAGCCAGTGACACTGACTCTGGCAGTGTTTAATTGCACAGCTTATACTGAAAAGATGCACTGACAAGTGCAGTCACACTCTAACGAAGTGCAGCAAAACTCTGACGCTTGTACAATATTTCCATGTTTGTCAGTGTACATTTACAACAGAATTTTTTTTTTATTATTATTTATTTATTTTTTTACAGAATCACACTACTATACTAGAAACATTACTACCATGTTTGTATATGTTGCATTTTTATTATAATATAATAATAGTGTATGGTGATTAATATAAACCGAACTGGTAAATTTAACATTGCTTTATTTACACCAGTCGCTCCAGGATTTAGCAATTTTGTGATCGCAGAAATTAACGTAAAATCAAGCAAACTAACAAAATTACCGCAGATTTGGGCCAAGATGTGTCATATGATGTCATCACAGCACGCACTCAGCCAAAGCCCTCTTTGATTCACATGCATCGAACACATAAGTACAGCTAAAAGGTCTCATTTATCAACAAACATCACAGTGACAGACCGTGCAATTGCAATTTTTCCAATTCAAGCAGTTCTCCACAAAAAAAAAATACTATGAAGCAAAATCAAGCATTTTTTACCTGTGACCGTCACAAAAAACCCCCAAAAACAACAACAGCAAAATCCTGAATGGACAGATTTACACCCACTCAGTGCCTTTCCTTATTTTTAAAACACAGTGGACAAAAATGCTCCCACTAAGATTATAACTAAATCACAGAAATTGACCGCGTATATTTCTACAGTTCACTATGATGCAGTATTTTACCATTATTCTGCTCCTGTGACCCAGCAATTGATTTACTTTCACTGATTATAAAAAAAAAAAAAAAATCAGTTTGATTATGAGTTTGGAAATACATTCTGTCATTCTTCCACGTCCCATATGGACTGTAGTTAGGGGTGGCTGTTATAAATGGACTAGCAGAGCCAAACCTCCTGTCTTTCAAAGGTTTCATTTTTGGGTTGTCGTTTGTTGTTAACAAATGTCTTGAAGCAGATTATTTCGATCTTTTGTGGAGCCAAGAGCAACTGATGGTTGTAAGAAAAATAAACAAAATAGTACGAAGACACATGACTAGGACTGATTTCTTTCTAGCCCAGAATGTACATTCACGCAGTCTCTATTTGCGCTGCTATTTTTCAGCCCGTGTCACCGACACATCAGTAACACTTCATCAGCAGCGACTGACAAGCCGCTTGTGAACTACAGTCGCTGTGAAATGAATGAATGAAAGTGGATGATTATTATAAGAGTGAATAAACTAAGCACATGTTGACCAATCAAAGTACAAACAACACAAAAGTTAAGTGTTTTTTGGTTTGAATGAAAGGATTACAACTTTTCTGTTTACCTTCAGTTTTTTGAGGAAACGTCACAAAAACCCAGTGGAACATTACAGACTTGAAACGTTAAAATCATGGATTCGGTTCTCGATCTGCATTCAGGTGTGCATGTGTGTGTGTGTGTGTATTGTTTTACTCCACATTATTCTTATTATGCCATTAGAGACATCAAGATATAAATCAATGCTCAACCCTAATAGATTCGTTGTTGAGTTATTGATCAATATGATATTTTAGACCTTCCATTTAATATCACGACCAGCCTTCACTGTAATCTAGTGACTCTAATGGGTGTAGTGGGTCTCTCCTTCTCTCTCCCCTTTTCCTTGTGCCTTTCTGCAGCTGAGTCCATCCCCTCCTGAATGCTAAACTTAAGGAAGTGCCTCACAATGCATGAAATACTCCAAAGCACATCCTTCCTCCTCCAGATTCCATTCCTGCTATTGTCAGCATGTCAAGCATCTGTGTCATGACGCAGAAATAACAAACTACATAATGTGTGTACTTTCCTGTTACTATCGCTTGCTTACGTGCCACTTCAGATTGACTATTTTTTCACCATACGGTTTGTAAAAACATATCTAGTCTATTCAGAATCTACACCTCAGGCACTATATTTACAGATGAGAACACAATGATTCGGTGTTTTCGATAACAATATCGCAAAAGATTATCCCACCTTGTTTATCAGCAGCATTGTGTTCACATTGATCTTTTTCTCTCCCCCCCCCCCCCCCCCAAGGCCTCTTGAGGACTCCTGGTTTAATGTTATGCCCTTGAATAAATTTCTATTTCAGAAGGTCATTGTTTCACCACTTTGTTTTTAGTCTTTAGTACAATCGTGCATTGGTGTTGCGGTCATGATTTCCAAAGGTGGGAGTAGCGTGCTTTTCAACAACATTCTGAGCCACCGCTAAAGCCATGCTAAGTACAGTTTTTGAAATGGATTGCTTTAGAACTACACCCAGAACTCAGCATGCCGTGACAAATCACGGACACATAGCCGTATGAATTCACACACGTTTATGAAATTCAAATACATTTAGGATGACTTAGGATCTGTGACTATCTGAATAACAATAAATCCTTGACATTCGTTTTCTTGAGCAAAAAAAAAAAATGCTTATCACCCTGCCTGCTTTCATTGCAATTTGATCAATTTATGACTCTTTTATAACCTTTTGTTTTGTCTTATTGCATCCTGAGGGGAAATTGTGCTCCAGCACAAACAAAAAAATAAAAAGGAAAAATAGGCCATACCTGTGCCTGTTAGAAAGCCTGTAAAACACATCAGTGGTGTAGAATACAAACACAGTCATAACCAGATGTCCTGAATGTCTCCTAGACCCTGGAGCAGAACCAAATTACACTCCTTTTGCTGTTAGTTTCACTGTACTTTCTGAATCATGTATAACTGTTACTAAATAACGTGCTTTAAGATAAACTGAAAACATGAGATTGAGAAACATAACCTGACACTTTAAGGGATTAAATCAGAGCAATCAAATAAACACTGTAAACAGATAATTGTGTATGGTCAGTAATGGTGAATTGCCTTGTTTGTGGTATATTTGGTTGTTTGTTACATAGGAAACTCCACAGCGTGTTATGAAATGGGGTAGGGCATTCCGTCTACTGGTTATGCATGCACATACCTTTCGAATTGTTTTTACTGTAGTCACAGAATAAAGTCATGGATAAATAGCCAAATAATAAGCTAATGAAGAGTTAAACCAAAATTCTCTATTCTCTTTTTTTTTTTTTGCTCGTGGTTGTCTCAGAGATGCTGGTTATCACGGATGCCTCGTTACATATGTTAGTATGCCCATCATATACCCTAATGCAAATTCCAAAAGCTCTTATCTTTTTTATTTTTTTAATCATATGAATCATTCATAGGAAGTGATACTCCTGTAATAACCTCCTGGGATTTTAACCCTTTAAGTGTGCTAATGAGGAAAGCTTGGAAAGCTTTCATGGCATGGTAGAGTCCTCGAGCTCGATTATCCTTTTAATAAAGAGCAATAGGATCTGTGGTGGGGGGGAGGAGGGGGGGGTGTGAGTTGGGGGGTTGGGGGTGGGGGGTTGGTTTGGCAGGCATTTAATTACAAACCAGATGTGTGTTACAGTGGAGATTTTATTGACCCTGCAAGTGTGTAATCATACATTCTTCATAGAGTATCATGTTGGTTTTAATACATGACTTATAGATAAAATGTGATGGAAGTCAGTTACCTCAGAACGGCTTGTAATACTGCAAAGACAGAAATATTGCGGACGCATGAGCAGACGGTTCATCTATACGACAGTTATAAGCCATTTTATATTTTGAGGCATTTTGAAGGAATTCCTCAAGGTGAAAGTACACATGTAAGATCAGGCTATCTGTGTAGCCTCCCTTTATTGCCCACTGAGTGAGGGAAGATGGATGCTTGTTGACAGCTCCCCTGCTGGTGTTTCAGCCCTGCTGTGTCATGCTCTTGCACTAGCCACAACCGCACAGTTTATCTCTATTTACCTAGAATGCCTTGGGACCTGGGTGAATCAAGGGCTGAAAATGCAGCTACTTTAGTTGTCTCACCAATCACTGGCCAGGGAGAACTGAAGACATCTTACTGCTCCTGTGGTCATTATAAACTTCCCTCCTTCTCCCTCCATTACACACACACACACACACACACACACACACACACACACGTGTAATTGTGTGATACAAAATTGTTTGTACTTGAGTCGCGGTGTCAGATTTAATATACAGGCCCCCTGGATGCTCCTTGGCTCAGTGTTTGCCAGGCTTTCTTATGCTGTGATGATATCTGAAGAGAAGCTCTGTGTGTATAAATGTCTCGAGATTTCCAGTCGTATAATACAGAGCTGTTAGATTCAGTATCTCTCTCGCAGTGACGAGCTCAAATCCTCTGTGACAGCTTTCATACGGATTTACAAAAGTCATTGCTGTGATTGACCATCGCTGTTGACCGGGACGTTTCCTAATGCATTTCTCCATAACTCTGCCAAGAACATTTACAGATTATACAGCAGAGGTCATCAACATGCAGACCGTGGTCCAGATATGGACCCAGCAAAGTATTTCAGCAGATCGAACGGAGCGCTTGAAATATACTGTACCAGAGTCAACATATCAGCGTATTAAAAAAAAAAAAACGGTCTGTTGTTCAGCAACGTCATTTTGAACATGAATCATTGCAGCTTCTGCAGCAGATCCTCTATTAAGTCTTATCAAATCACATGTATTTATGTAACCTGAAGACAGCTCATCGAGAAATGGAAGACTTTTCACGGATTGTCATAGATTTACCCTCTCTGGTCTGGTTAGTGAAGTGATAAGATGGCTTGTTGAAAGTCTTTGATGAAAACAGAATGTTTAAAGAGGACTAAACAGTGAACTAAATGTTCATCCTCTGCTTCGAGTTCAAAACAGATGCCTTCTCTGTTCAGGGTCAAAATTGGTAACGTGAAGAGCCAAAACATAGCCACTTCAAATTGATTGTAGTGATTCCCTCATGCCATTTTACGTAGATAGACTTTCACAAATTTGAGTGGAATACCCCTGCGCAGGATGAAATGAAGCTCATAAAGTATAGTCAAGTCTGAATCCGGACTGAGAGAACTGCACCACATAATTACATTGAACACGTTAGAGCAGATAAAGTTTTACTTGAGTATATACTCTTTAAAGTGCAAGTTTAAATGTCAGACAAATTGGTTATACTGTATAAAATCTACAAATGAAAAAAAAAATATTTTGTTGGCTGGCAACCTAATGTTAACAGAAGTGAGAAGAGAACCATGGTGGATGTTATGACCGATTTGCATATATTAAGACGTTTTCTATCATTTGAGCATTTGAGCATTTGAAGAGTTTCCTGGCCTTTTAAAGCATCTCAGAGTGTTTATATGCTGTACAGACAAACATTCCTCATCTGATGATCTCTCCTGATGAAGAGGAAGTAAAAGCATGAGTGAGCTCTCCGTGGTGTCAGAGCTATAGGAGATAAAAGGAGATGTAAAGTGATCTGATCAAAGGTGGCAGAGTGGGACCAACAGAGCGAAGGATGTAGGAGTATGGGAGGCAAATTGTAGCATCAAGTCAGGATTTGCAGATGCAAGTTCTGAGACTGATGTGAAGGATCCGAACTTCAGTAATAAGAAAACATAGTTTTTAAAACCTTATATTATATATATCCATAGTGGAATTCATTAGCAAAATAGCTTACCTCATATCAAACTTCTTATACAGTGTTCAGTGACTAACAGACTCCGTGTACCTTTTATAACTTTTCGCCTTCTATTTGTGCAAAAATGCAAAAATGATTGAATACAAATAAATAAAAACTATTTCCAGTGAAAACTTTTTGAACTCCTGGAGTTTTGTTTTATGTTTTGTTGCTGTTTAATCCATATTATTACCTCGGACCAAATAACATGATACAGAATAGCAGTTAAATAAGGAAACCTACATCTTTGATATTAACAGGTCACTCTTAGATCCTAATGAGAATGAGAGTAGGAGCAGTGATGGGTCAGTGGTTAAGGGTCTGTTTTACTGATCAGAAGGTTGGAGGTTCAAGCTGCCACCACTGGCCCCTTGAGTAAGTCACTAAATCCTCTATGCTCCAGACGGCTCTGATCCCAACTTCCTAATGAGCTGGGACATATGAAAAAAGAATTTCACTGCATTGTACTTTATCTGTGACAAACAAAGGCTTTCTTTCTTTCTTTTTGCTAATTTCTATTAAACCCCAGCAAAATTTATCATACTGTTTATGGTTACATTTACTGGTGTGGATCGTCCAAGGAAAAAAATTAGTGCCTAATATCACTTTTGTTATAACAGCTATAAACTGTCATTCTCTCTCAAGCCTCTCACTCTCTCTCTCTTTTTTCTCTTTTGCTTTGAGCTTATAATAAGAATAAAATGCAGCTTGATACATATCTGTGAAACAGCAAAGTTCCCCTGTCCTGAAGACTTTCCTGGGGCAGAAAACCTAAATTTAACTTAAACTTTCAGAAAGCAGCACTTATATATATTTTTTTTGTTAAATAACAACTTTAATCTGTTTATTGTTACGCTTAAATTATCTGTGCCCACCGTACAAGTCTCTAGGAATTAGCTGTTCGAATTCTGTCAGATCCATCCATCCCTCCATCTATTTTCTGTACCGCTTATCCTACACAGGGTCTCAGGGGAGCCTGGAGCCTATCCCATGGAACTCTGAGAACAATGCAGGGGACAGGTGCCAACCCATCGCAGGGCACAATCACACACACATTCACACAATATGGACAATTTAGAGACGCCAGTCAGCCTACAGTGCATGTCTTTGAACTGGGGGAGGAAACCAGAGTACCCGGAGGAAACCCCTGAAGCACAGGGAGAACATGCAAACCTATAGGTTCAATAGAGCAAACCTTAAGAATGTAAAAGAGTTTACCTGTGAGGGCGAGTCCACATACAGCAATTTGGTAGGACTTACAGTTTTCTCTTCCTTTCTTTTTAAAAAAATTAATTAATTATATTTTATCTCAGTAAAATTTACTTGTGCGTTAAATTTGCCAAATGTATCATGTACCGCTGATATGACGGAATGAGTCAATGGGGCATGCCACTTGATAATAATCTGCCGTAAAAATACTGCGCCTCTTGCACTTCTTAATAAGTACTCTCTTTACTTATTTATTGCTTGAACTGGACTCTTTCCATTAGCAAATATTTTTTACCGTTATTATCTCTCTCTATATATACACCCGTCGGTGTACATCTTAGTTTTGAAGCTGTGGTCTAAGAAACACCAATATCTCTGCCGTCGCAGAGGCGAAATTCCTGGAACTTCTTATAAGAAATCGCTCCATGTAATACTTCTCTCAATGTAATATGCGCATTTCTTATATCATTGTCTCCCTTCCATACAGACAGCGATACACAATGAATTTATAAAATTCTAATTTACCTAAAGGCTGTTTCTGGATGATTCCTACCAGTCAGTGGTAAGGCTGCATCGGTCTTTCACGCTGCACAATAAAGGCAAACTACCGGCGTGTCAACACAGATTTTAGGGTGAAACTTTTTTACGAGCGTCCTCCGGTTTGCTTGTTGTCCAGAAAAGCTGAAAGACTCGCACAGCCCAGCCAAATGGCGTGGAAATTAGACAACACTCGCAGATTCGTTCTCTGAGGTGAAAAAAGTTTATTACAGGATAGAATAAAGCAGGAGAGAATAATGAGAGCACTCTGAAGTGCTTGTGCTGAACCACTACTGTATATATGAAAAGCAGAGCATGACACACTTCTGTGTACCAATAAGAAGCAGTTTGAGGAAGTTCAAGCAGGCTTTGTTTCAGGTTCTTAGAAGATGTTTAGATGAACCTTGAACAGAAGAACATGTTTGTGTCTCTGCATGCGGATAAACATTCTGTACTGATCTCAGTGACATGACATGGCCTTCTTAGGTGTTATCCTCTGATTACAATGAACAGAACAAGAACAAAATTATTACAAAGTAAATATTAATAATTTCCCTCACACTCCACACACACAGGGATTCGAACCCACAACCCCAGAGGTGCGAGGCAAATGTCTAACCACTAAAGCCCAAAGTATACTTCACTTTTTACGTGTACGCAAGGAACAGCATACAGTATGCGTGACGCAAACCTCGTCATCAGCGTACTGTACACATGCCGCCAGATTTTTCTAACCGCGTGTGCATTGTACACACAGGTCGCATATGCGCATTTAATTCTTTTGCACTATTTAGTTGTTCCACGAGGTGGCAAGAGTGACCCAGGGCCATTGATTCTCAAGGCAGTCGAAGAAAAAACTGGAAGAGACGGAAATGAGTGCAAGTTAGAACAATAATGGATGGCTACGTGGAAGAGAGATTGTGCGAGGAGGTTAGAAAGTACCCTCATTTGTATAATTCCAGCCTTAAAGAGTATAAGGATTTGTATTAGGGTGCTAACTTGTGCTGCTTTACTGCTCTGTACTGCCTCTTGTAGGCCAGGAGGGGTAGTGCAAGTTGTTGTAATGCGTGTACGTAGAACTCCTGTGTACGTGTACACTTCGAATGGAGTATACTTTAAAAGGCTGTGCGTACGACTGTGCATCAAAAATATACTTTGGGCTTTAGCCACTGTGCCTCCATATGGGTTAGTCATTAATGTAAAATATACATTACATTATATTATCCTGCAAAGCATGAAGTATGAGTCTTCTGAGCCTTACTTGGTGATTATGGGAAGTTTATGGAAGTTCTGTGGCATACTATGGGTTTGGTCAGTTTATGAGCTTGCCATGAAGATGGGCACCGCCACTCTGTTGGATGTGACAGGAAAAAAAAACATTTTAGATTTTTTATTGGCAGTAGGCATTGTGTCTCACTGTGCCCTTAACATTTCCTGTAATTCAAAGCTTCAATACAATTTACACCAGTCCAGAGAGTAATACTAGTAAGGAAGGCGTATTTATAGCGACAAGGCATTGTCTCCTTAATGTAGTTGATGTCATTTTTTTTTTTTTTGCACAGCTTGTAAAATTTGGCATTTGGGCGCAGAGTAAACATGGTTTGTGTTCCAGAAATAATGCAGTTAAATGGATCTTTCAAATAAGCATTGATCTATTCAGGCCTTCCAGGTCTGGACACTGACCACAGGTTAATATATATGGAGTTAAAGAAGACTGCTGCTACAAACATCTTTTAGAAGCACAAGCAGTGTTCTGAAACAGTTCAGTTATGTCTTGATCCTTTTCTGACATTCACTACACAGTTTTCTCTCTCTCCTTTATGTCTGCTCTCCAATTCTTTAGGGGGATAGAGTCATTACTGTTTCATTCCTCCAACACTGTCATTTTTTCATCTTCCTTTATTGTCCTTGTTTATTTTTAATGTGCCTTTGGGCAGCCACGTCCCTGTGTGATGAAAGATGACTGCAAATACGAGACGTGAAGTCGTCGTTCGGCATGTGGGAGAGAAGCTGCTTGTACTATCGAACTGGTTTCAGCAGCAGCTTGTGATTATGTACTGTATGCTAAAGGAAGGTAATTGTGTCTCCCCAGGATGTAGATGTTTTGATCCAGTAAGGCTGACCTTTGTTCAGTCCCAATGTTGTTGTTTAATGCATCTTCCTTATCGTAAGGGCTCAGCAGGAAGCAACATGAGCTTGTGCTCCTTATTGGGTTAGCCAGCTGCTCCAAATAGGAAGTGTTGCTTCATGGATAACTGCAGCCAGCGGACTAATAAACAGTATGTTCTCTATGCTCAGTATCAACTCATGTCAACCTTACAGTCATTTATTGCACAATATCAAATTCTAGGCGAGTTCCTATTCTACGTGCACACAAGGAACACAAACTGAGACACTATTGCATGTGCTGATGATACAAATATATTATGATATGGTATCCCAATAATTGTCACAAATCACAGATAAATGTGTGATTACCTTCATCAGAAATGATCGAAGCGATGTTGCTTTTGAATTGACCCGTAATTAATCTCGTAAGATTAATTTGATGTTGCCTTCCGAATGGGACAGTACGCATTTATCTTGTGAACACACATGCTGCTCAGAAACGCAGCCTATCTAGCCAGCCTCCTCCGAATGTAACACAGGGATAGTGAAGATCTTTACTGCCCCCCTGTATATTCTTATATAAATGTATCACATGCAGTGCATCATATTGCACAATATGTTTGGAATCATACGGAGGTACATTCCTCTTAGCGCACACGTTTCGACCTCTCCTGACGAGGTTCTGATGGTAATGATATGCCTGTCTTCTTGATTTTATGCTTGTTAAGCATGTAATAAAAGATCACAACACGAGCTGATGACCATGGCAAGTCTTATGAAAGTGTACCAAATTCGGGTGACAGCTAGATTTATTTTATCTTTGCTAGCAATAGCAACTGCAAATCATTCTAACTAAAATCGCTGTGCTTTATACAGCTCCTCTTACTTTATATTCATGATACACAATCAACATTTGTAAAGTTAATTAACTAATGTAACTATACCCTTTTGTATCAGTCTCTGTAGTTACTGATTAATATGCTTTAGCCTGAATAACTGAATACTAAGCCAGGAGGTAAATGGGTTAACAAGTAGGTTAAGACAAGTAGACTCTCAGCATGTTGGGGTCTTTCACTGTTTGAATGGGATCTTTACATGCCACTTCTAATTTAAAATGCTACAGCTTTACTTGTGGCTGAGTCACATGCAAAAGAGACATGTAATTTAGTTCAGAAAAACCTGTAGTTCTTTCAAATTTCTATATGCCAAAATTTCACCATGTGAGGGATTTACCAAGCCACCACATATACAGTACCTACACAAACTACATATTAATTTGAGAGAACACTGAGAATAGAGAAAATGGAATAAATCAAGAATATTGCTATTGGAAGTGTGAGATCACCCAGAAACACAAAGCTGTCACATTTTTTCAAACTCAGAAAGTAAGCCCATTATCCTTGTCATGGCTTTGTCTGAACCACCTAGCCACAGGGTGAACCCTTTAGCAACGCATCCCTCAGGAATTCACAGACCAGGTTAAAAAATCTTTTGTTCCCTCCTTACTTTCATGAGTCAAGTAACCTTTTTTATATTGCACATGGTGGCTGGGCAGTGGTGGCTCAGTGGGGCAGTGGTGAAGGCTGTGGCTTACTGATCAGAAGGTCAATGTTCAAGCACCAACACCACCAAGCTGCCACTGTTGGTCCCATGAGCAAGGCCCTTAATCCGCTCAGTTCCAGTGGCACTCGATCATAGCTGACCTTGCACTCTGACCGCAAATTAAAAAGTAATACCCTGTAAACAAGGTAGGCCTATCGATATTTATTTATCTATCTATTTATTTATTTAGATATATTTTTATATTATCGGCATGAAACGAGAAAAATAATTGCATTACCACCTTGGGTGTACATTATTTTGTAATAATTCAATGGCCCGTCATCGATTATTCCTTATATATTTGTAATAATTTAGATAGACTTGTAGTATACTTGAAATTACGTAATTGTTTATATGCGTTCTTAATCCAGGCACCTTAAATATTTTGGCATATTCCATTTAACAAGATACAATTTCTGCAGTCCAAAATTATGTCTTCGAGACAGGAACAGCACAATAGACAAAAACATGCAGGGCACACAAGCACCTGAGATGGATGACTGAAGGTCATTTGTCACCTTTATTTGTTCTCTTTCTGTTGCTGTTGTTGTTGTTCTCTACACAGAATATTCTCAGATCTGTGACTGAAACATAACAGAAATCGCCATGTTGGTAACTAGCTCCTCTTGCCTAACCTGCAGTACTGAGCATACACACATTAACATTTATCTCCTCCTATACTGTATGTGCATTAGAGTACACAAGTACACATTTTAAACCGATGTAATTATATCCTGCTTGTTCGTTTGTTTATTTATTTGTTTGTTTGTTGATTGACTGATTGTTTGCATTGTATTCTTAGATATAAAATGTGAATTAAAAATTTGAAATGTCACTTAAACATGACAGTAGGTGTCGACAGCCGTCCACGATTGGCCGCCACCTAGTGATATTTACTTCTCATTTGCATAAAGTTGAGAAATTCTCTTTCTTTCCCCTGCTGGTTGGGAATTTCCTGTATCTATATAAACTTAATGGGAGTTTGAACAAAACAAAACAAAACAAAAAATAAAACATTGTGAATGCTCCCTTAATTCCTTACCGATCTGTGCTTGGATTAGATTCTGCCCCCATTTTGGATAAAATCAATCCAATGTGTATAACTGTTCCAGAACAGCTCATCCAGTGCTCATAAATACCTGCTGAGCTAAATCAGGGGAAATCTAATAATATTCGGTACACAGGACCCATAGTACTACATGCATATAGCTTTCTGATGTGCGGAGTCAAGCTTCCCATTAATATGTTTGCATCACTCATGCAGTGCTCCACATTACTGTGAATGAGTGAAAGCTGTGTTTAGAGACCATTTAAATTCAGAAACATGGCAGAAATGTC
Organism: Ictalurus furcatus; assembly: GCF_023375685.1. NCBI lineage: Eukaryota > Metazoa > Chordata > Actinopteri > Siluriformes > Ictaluridae > Ictalurus > Ictalurus furcatus. The sequence goes on along the minus strand of NC_071277.1, from coordinate 1,326,607 downwards.
ATACCATTTTGCTCCCGGAGACCTTGAGAGCCACGCATTTCATTATCGAACTGTTCAAGCTTTGAATAACTGCAAATCATTTGCATGAACAGCATCTCCATGTCAAGAACATCTGTACTCAAATATTCCTTCAAGACTCCAATGCATCCAAGTCCTGAAGCATCCAGTGGACTTATTTCTTTAACATAATGTATATTTAGCATGTAATTGTTGCAGTCCTAGATGAAAACTTTTAAGGACATGTTTAAAATCACTTGCATTGGCCCAGCTGATGGCTTTTCCAATGCATTGGCATTGGAAAAGCCATCATAGCTAGAGGAGGTGATGAAGCGTTGTTGTCGTGAACGGCATGCTGGGATGCTAATGCATGTTTAATGACCTAGCGCAGAGCCCTGAAGCCCTGCGAGCCCCATGGAGCTGTGGTGCTGATTGATGACATGAAGAGAATGATGCAGCAATCTCGGCTGTAGCTGCAACTCATCCTGCCATCAGTATGACAGGAAAAGCTGCCATGATTCAGTAGATTGGTGTACATCCCAGTGCCAGCATGCTGTTGTCCTCAGATGAGCTGTTTAACCCTCATGCTGTGTTCACTACTTGGCAGTGGTTGTCCCAGTGACCCGTGCCATCTCTGATTTTATATGAGCAAGAATGTTTCATTTGGTAAATTCGTTTACTTTTCATTCCTTCAAAATTATATCCTTTTCTTGCATGGAGGCACGAGCCAAGAAGTGAGGAAGGTAAGCAAGGAAAGGAAACTAGGAGAGCCACCCTATACGTACACTATATATACTTGAACCAAGAAATGAACCAGAAATAAATGCAGGAAGTAGAAGAGTAATCAGGAGACAACAACATCTGTTGGCATGGAGGGATAGTGTTCATTGTGGCAATGACCGGGAACTTCTTAATGGAGGGAATCTATCCATCCATCCAGCCTCTATACCGCTTATCCTTTTTCAGGGTCACGGGGAAACCTGGAGCCTATCTCAGGGAGCATCGGGCACAAGGCGGGGTACACCCTGGACAGGGTGCCAGTCCATCACAGGGCATACACACTCACACACCCATTCATACACTACAGACACTTTGGAAATGGCAGTCAGCCTACCATGCATGTCTTTGGACTGGGGGAGGAAACCGGAGTACCCGGAGGAAACCCCCGCAGCGCGGGGAGAACATGCAAACTCCACACACACGGGGCCACGGTGGGAATCGAACCCCCGACCCTGGAGGTGTGAGGCGACCAAGTGAAGTGGACCAGTCCCTTTTCCAGCAAACCACCTTCCTAACATGATTAGTTAATTTGTGCCACTTTACTGAACAATGCAATGTCTGTGTGGCCCCACTGGTACCTTCAGTTGTTTGGAAATTGCTCCAAAGAAGGAACTGCACTTGTGGAGATTCGCAGTATTTTTTTCAGAGGTGTTGGCTGAGCTGCTTTGAAGTTGCTTAAATCGGTCTCTAAATGATTGCTTTAAAATGACCTCTGATACAGGTTCCTGAGTGGCACAACAGAAAATCATTTGCTTTTAAATAGCCTGGCAGGGTATTTTGGATGTTTTAATAACCTATGATACTTGATGTGTGAATTGGCAGCTTTAATGGTAAGAAAAATGCTGTGATATAGACTTGGACACAACTTTACAAAGCAGTAAAACGCTGTGGTGTCCTCCTGCTGATGGGTCATTCCCGGGTTATCACAGGGAGTTTGAAACCTGAAACATTCCACACAGCCATGTAACATCCGCTTACACGTTCAGCAACAGGAAGCACATGTACGGGGGCACTTTATAACCCTGCAGCTTATCAGCTTATCTACAGGTCAACATTACAGATGCACAGCTTTTTATGGTGGCCCCTTGGGATGAATTAGAGTGTCTGTGTTGCCACCCCAGTCTTTCTGCCCTGATGTAATAAAACGATTATGCTAACACAACAGGGGTTTGCTGCTATCTTTAAAAAAAAAAAAAAAAAAAAGTATTCTTAGATGTTTTTGAGATAGATAAAGGGGTGTGGGGGAAATTCTCTACAATTGCTAACACATTAGCACTTTTTTTTTTGCTTATCGGGACTTGTTTACTTATTCTAGCCATTTGTATAATTAAATGGAACTCTACATTTTTCTAAAATGATGGGACCGTTTTCCCCAAGTGCCTGTGACATCGTTAATTTCGAATAGAGCTAATCTTTAACCCTGTTTTGACTCAAGAGGATGTTATTTGACATCACAGTATTTCTGCAATGTAATTGGATGGATAGGTTCCTGTAAACAAGTTAGTGATTAAAGGCAGTCAAGAAAATTGATCAGTCATCTGAGATTACAATAAACAGGATGCTGTGAACCTCTTGCCACTGCAACATATCAGCATTTACTTCACCGTAAAATGTGTGGGTTTGGTTTTTTTGAGATAGATGTGTTCATTTAGTGTGAAAGTACACACTCTTAAAATCCCTGTATTTACTACTAGTGGTAGTAATATTGTGAACTATGCAGGGAATATGGACATTACAAACTGGCTGACACCCAAATAATGCACCACATGATAAATAGAGAACATATTCCGACAGAACAATAGTTTATTTTAGCATTTATTTCAAAGCAGTGAAAGGATTAAGGTATTGTGTGTGTGTTTCCATTGGAGCAACTCATTTCTGTGTCTCAGAGAATGAGCAGCTCTGAGGAGAATTGTCATCTCATAATTCCAAAGTGACATAAATACATAGGAAACAAATAAAACAGAGAACTCTTTTAAATTTTACATTGGTCTTCATCATAAAACAGAACGGTTCAGAAGGTCACCAAGGCTTGGATAGGACCACAATGCAAACACATGTAATTGGATTCTGATTAAAAAAAAAAAAAAAGTGTTCTGATTTAAGATCTGCTCACGTACTGACAGCTTCAATAAAATATCTACTTAAAGGAAGCCGTCAAGCCTTTTTTTAATGATTAATCACAGCAGCCAGGATTGTAATTTCTGTCAATATTCAATGAATGAATAAATGAATGAATTCATTATACAACCCTAACACGCAACGTAATCAACAAATAATACAGCCAGGTTATTTTATTTTAAGAAGAAATGATTTTGAAGGCTGTAGATAGGTGTGGAATTGATAGTAAGTCTTTCTAGATTTGCCTTGCAATAGCCATCATGAGGAGATGCAAGTGTAATGTTCTGTTAGTGTTGCCATGGCGACTAAGGTGTGGACTCTGCATGTGTCAGCTTCCATAAAGTGATTTGTCAGCTAGCATAAAAGGACCTGAGACTACAATATTGTTAATGTTACAGAGCAGATTGAATGGTTGAAGCAGGGGTGAAAGAGGGTTAGAGAGTTGCTTTGTTCCTAGAGCCATCTTTTGTGTGATATGTGATGAGGTTCAGCTGAAAGGCCAGGAGGGACTGCAAGACACAGCAGCATCACTGAAAGAGTGCTGCCTTTTGACTTACCTTTGTAAAAGGACATTAATTATGGACTTCATGTTGAATTTCTTTTAGCTAATCTGCATAATGAACTGAACAACTTAATTCCTTGTAAAGTAGTGGGCTAGATTTAAAGCCATTAACCTTGAACCAGTGATATCAATTTTTTTTTAATATCAGAATTTATTTAATATATCTTTATGTAGTACTGATGTACATGTTGTACTGTTTATATAATTTATAATTTATATAATTAATTTAGATCTGTATTAAGGGGCACGGTGGCGTAGTGGGTAGCGTGTTTGCCTTGCACCTCTGGGATTGGGGGTTTGAATCCCGTCTCCGCCCTGTGTACACAGGTTTTAGCTTGCATATTGTCCACGTTCTTTGGGTGTTTACTCTGGGTACTCAGGATTCCTCCCCTAGCAGTGTAGGCTGATTGGCTTTTCCAAATTGTGTGTGTGTGTGTGTGTGTGTGTGTGTGTGTGTGAGATTGTACCCTGCCACGGGCTGACACCCCATCCAGGGTGTCCCTTGCCTTGTGCCCCGATAGAGATAGAGGCTCTAGGCTTCCCGTGACCTTGTATATGATAAGCAGTGCAGAAAATGGATGGATGGATTTACATCTATATTCATTTAAAAGTTATATTGCATCTCTCTATTTCATATTCATTCATTT